>NC_080163.1:55059804-55359804 GCF_950295315.1 Erinaceus europaeus | reverse complement strand
GAACCCTGCAGTCTTCTACATTGGGGCCCCTTGTAAAAGCCATTTCAGAACATGGAAAGCAGTATACATAGTTCTTAAACAATTAGGGGTGGAAACATATAATTTAGCTATCTTATTTTTAGTATTTTTCATACAGAGTAATAAAATAACATCTGGAGAAGAATCAGCAGCACTGCTCATAATAGTCAATAAATTAAAACAACCTATGCATCCATCAGTAAGAGACTGGATAGAAGAAGTATGAGAGAGATATACACAGTGGAATACTAGTCATCCATGAAAGAGTTAAATCTTTGCCATTTTTGACAACACATATGTGTCTTGAGAGGATTATGCTAAGTGAAAGAAGTCAGAGGAAGAAAGTCAAACATCCCTGTTATTTCATTCACATGTGAAATGTGAAGAAATAAAGCAGCAATCAAACAGAACAAAACCGAAGCAAACTTTTGACTACAGGGTGGGGGGGGGTGCATATAGGATGGACTGTATGGTGATGGATGGAAACAAGGCTTCTGCAGGTACTCATGATATATATGTCAAATGATACAACTGCCTACCTGGGGGGACTAGGCGGTGATGCTCCCAGTTTGAGAACACATTATCATGAACAAGGATCTGGGTTCCAAATTCTTGGCCCCCACTTGCAGGAGGAGAAGCTTGATGAGTGGTGAAGTGCTTCAGTGTCTTTTTATCTCCCCCACCCCTTATTTTACCTCCAATATCAATTTTTATCTGTTCTGTCAAAATATAAAAATGAGGAAAAAGAGGAAGGGAACAAAAGAAAAATGAATGGCCACCAGGAATGTTGTATTTGTTATGCAGGCGCTGAGCCCTAGTAGTAACTGATGGAAAAAAGAAAGAAAGAAAGAAAGAAAGGAAGGAAGAAATTGCATATCAGAAGCTTTAAATAATTATATAAATCTACAGTACCTCAACAAAAATTTATGTTTTTAAAATCTGAGGATAAGATTGTCTTGCTCCAGGTTCTTTTCTCACTATCAGGCTGAGTTCTGATTTTAACATTTAGTAATTCATTATTTAATTTCAGGTTTTGTTTACCAAGAAAGGAGTATTTAATTCCAGAGTTTCTTCCTTCCTTTCTCTTCTTTCTTTCTTTCTTTCTTTCTTTCTTTCTTTCTTTCTTTCTTTCTTCCTTCCTTCCTTCCTTCCTTCCTTCCTTCCTTCCTTTCTTCTTTCTTCCCTATTCAGAAGTAGTTGTTGAGAATCTGTTACACTCAACATAAGAAGCTTGGCTTTAGCAGTGAAAGAAACAAACTTACTCTCTGCCACAGTGGAGTTTGTAGTCTTTGAGGGGAGCCTAGCATTAGATAATATGATGTGTGAAGCCAAATGTAGAACAAAGGCTTTGAGTGACAGAGTGGCCATTTAGATGGGCTAGATAGAGATAGCCTAAGAAGTGGACTATGATTTGGAGAAAACTGAGAGGAGATCTCAATAAAGGGAGAAAGTTCACCCTCAAACCATCTGGGGGGAGACACCTCTACTTGCTACAATGGTCACTGCTAGAATGAGGTGGGCCTTCCTTCCACACATGTTGGGTAGTTGCCATCTCCCCCTGGCTTATGCTTAACCATATGCCTATATAGGGATTTTACTGATCCAAAGCTTTGGTCTATTTACATAAATCACTTTTACATAAAGCACTCCAGGGCATTGGTGGTTCTATGATAGGATTCTCTCCTGCTCCACCCCCTCCTTGTCACACACTGATCCCTTCTTTGTCACACTCTGATTTTCACCAGTCACTTTTCTCTCCACCCTCTCTATATCACATCCTGTTTCCACCCTACTTGGAGAGTATAAAAACAGCTGCTCTTCTGATTAAAGACACTTGGAAATTGCTTTCCGGCTCCGAGAGTTCCAGAGTGTATCTCCTGCGGAAGTTGGTGCAGCACGAGTTCCTGATCCCTCTCCCACACAGCAGCCTAGATCAGCTCCAGTTGAGTTCTCTCCAACCCAGAGAGCACTAGCTCGGGAAGAAGTACCCTCAGGCTATCCCAGCATCTGGCGCCCGGAACAGGGACCTGTAAGCAGCAGATTTACAAGAAGACATCTTAGATAAGTACACACCTTTTGGGTATCTGCAATATTGTGTTAAGGCACTGTGATTATTTTTCTTTCTTATTGTTTTCCGGAGATCTTTTCACCATGGAAAATCTTCTCCAAATCCTGCATTCTTTTTCCAGTATACAATTTTTATATATCTGGGACATTTTTCTCGGGGCTTCACCTTATATCCTGTTGATCATCATAGCAGCTTTTAAGGGATATATAGGTCAACCTCTCAAAAGGCTTAAGGACCTAGAGGCTGAGGTCAAAGAGATAAAGGAAGTAATCATAGAACTTAACCAGCACCTTAAAAACAAGAAGAAGCAAAGGCCTGTCGTGATCTTGACCCACCCTAATTCCTCTGCATCTTGCCCTGAGGCCCCTATTTTGGCATCTTGCCCTGAGGCCCCTATTTTGGCAGACACGTGTCCGAATTCTCCTTTGGACTCCACAGCCACTTCTTCGGCCACCCCCATTTTGGCAGAAACGTGTCCGGAACCTCCTGCTGCCTCCACGGCTGCTTCTTCACCCCACCCTGTTTTGATAGACACATGTCCGAATTCTCCTGTAGCCTCCAAAACCACTTCTTCGGCCACTTGTCCAGAAGCTTCCACTTCGATGACTCCTCCTACCGCTACACACTTATCAGAGCAAGTCCACACATTTCCGGTCAATGTTGCCCCCAATAGACAAAAACCTCAGGCCTGGTATCCATATTCCGCCACAGACCTGAAGGAACTACGCCAGGCTATCAAAGATGACGGTTTTCATGCCCCATGGACCAGGTCCATTTTACAAGGCCTGCTTCAGAACCTTAATACCCCTCAAGATTGGAGAGATGTGACTCGTGCTACGCTCCCAGGCCCCCTCTTCCTGCAATGGGAGGCATTCTTTCGTGACGAATGTTTACAACAATCGCGGAAAAATATTCAAAATCAGCCAGAGGGTAATTTTGATGCATTGTTTGGAACAGGCCAATTAGAAACAGGGATTCAACAGGCGGAAGCCAAGTTTCCAGCGGGGTATTTTGATCAAGTACGCCTGTGTGCATTAAAAGCATGGGAGCGATTAACACCACCCATGGGAGCAGCCTCAGCCCCCATTCTCTCCCTGCAACAAGAACCTGATGAATCCCTCGCTAAATTCATTGCCAGGGTCCAGTCGAGTTTGGAAAGGAAGATTTATAATCCTGACGCTCGTTTTCTCCTTCTGCGATCCATAGTCTGGGATGGAATGCTTCCGCATTTTCGACAGGCCTGTATCACTCTTAAAAATGAACACCCAGATACTTGGATTCTAGCTACACAGGATCTCAGATCAAGCTCTTTTCAAGGACCTATGTTACAGGCCTATGCAGCTACCTTACATAAGCAAAAAGGAGCTTGCTTTCAGTGCGGTCGCCAAGGGCATTGGCGTAACCAATGTCCAGAAAATAGACCGCGACCCCGCCTCCAGTCAGGGCGACCCCACCTCCAGTCAGGGCGACCCCACCTCCAATCAGGGCAACCCCGCCTCCAGACAGGGAATCAGAGACCACGAATGCCTTGTCCCAGATGCCAGAAAGGATTTCACTGGAGGAGAGATTGTTGGTCAAGGTTCCATAGGAACGGCATGCCTCTGCCAAATGTAAACAGGGATTTAAACTAGGTATGGGGCTTCCCTTAGCCCCGCCCCCAAGAGGGAAGGAAGCAGGTCGCCCGCTTGGTGCTGTGCCCTTCTTCCACAAACAGAAGCCCAGCTTGGGACCCAATCCATCGCTACACCCACCACGCCAAGTAACAATAACAGAGGGTGAGCAGAAGGAGGAACCCGTGGTATGTGGGAACTTCCAGCATAGAAATAACTGGCTGGAGCAAGAGAACAGCTCGAATTCAGAGCCTGAGATTTTATGGACCACCCCTGTTTTAGAAAGGGGTCACCCAACTATGACAGTAAAGATTGATAATATTCCTTTTAAATGTTTGATTGACACGGGAACAGGTAAGACAATATTAAGACAAGCAGAGGTTCCCCAGAGTTGGGAACTCCTCCCAGGACCACGCTTACATGGTGTTGGAGGATTGACTCAGGCATTCCGCACACGAGATTCCCTTGTGTGGGAAGATCCAGAAGGGACTACCGGACGCTTTCAGCCTTTAATAGCTGATATAAGCACCAATTTATTGGGAAGAGACTTGCTGGAATCTTTAGATGTAGTGATATCCTCAGACACCTCTGCAGGACACCACACTCACTCCTGTGAGACTGCTAGACCCAACCAGCACCCCCAATACTAACTGCCACTGTTCGTAACAGAACTCCCCACTTAGATTGGCTTTCTAATGAGCCTGTCTGGGTGGAACAGTGGCCTTTGCCTAGGGAGAAGCTAGAAATTTTAAAAAAACTAGTCCAAGAGCAGTTATCTTGGGACACATTCGTCATTCTCGGAGCCCATGGAATACTCCAGTCTTTGTAATTAAAAAGCGCTCAGGAAAATGACGCCTCCTCCAAGATCTTCGTGCAGTTAATAAAACCATGCAGGTTTGGGGCTCCCCCCAAAGGGGTTTGCCTCTTGCTTCCGCAATTCCCACAGGAATTCCAATCATAGCTATTGATATACAGGATTGTTTTTTCTCTATTCCCTTACACCCACAAGATTGTAAACGTTTTGCTTTCTCTGTTCCTTCTATTAATAATGCCAGCCCTGCCGATAGATTTGAATGGGTGGTACTGCCCCAGGGCATGGCTAATAGTCCTACTATTTGTCAAGAGGTTGTTAAATCTGCCCTTTTCCCATATATTCGTAAGGGCCTTAAGGTTTTTCATTATATGGATGACGTGTTAATATGGGGAGAATTAGATACAGATCTCTCCGCCCTACGTGATTTTCTAATCCCTGCCTTAAAGAGAAGTGGACTTAATGTAGCTCCTGAGAAGATACAGCTAATCCCTCCAATATCTTTCTTAGGCTCAGAGATTTCCCTAACGCAGATTCGTCCTTTAAAATCTTGTGTTACTTTTCCTTCTAATCTCACTCTTGCTTCTTTACAAAGTTTTCTTGGAAATTTGAATTGGCTTAGGCAGTATCTTTATCTGCCTACGAGCTGCCTGCAACCACTGTTCGATCTGTTAAAAGGAAACAAACAGCCCTCCTCAAAGCGTATGTTAACCCCCGAAGCATCCTTGGCTCTGGAAAAAGTTAACCAGGCTCTCCAGGACATGCACCTTGTTCGATTCTCCCCCTCCTCTCCAGTAAATCTTCTAATCTTTAACTCCACCCCCACGGTAGTGGGGGCATCGTGGCAGAAACATGGCGTTCTCGAATGGCTTCATACGCCAGTAGGCGGAGCTCCAAGACTCCTTACCGAGATTGATGCCTTAGCATTTATGGTTTGCCAAGGAAGAAATAGATCGGTTCAGGTCTTAGGAAGGGAACCAGATTCAAACATTCTTCCCTTTTCTCTCACTGATACGGAATGGCTCATACGCCACCATTCTCGTTTTGCCATAAGTTTAATGGGTTTTCCAGGACAATTAGATAATCATTTTCCCTCTAATAATTTGATAGCTTCTTTACCTCTGTTGCCTCTACTAGTACCTAAACTTTTCTCTCGAGATCCCATCCCCTCTGCTCCTACAGTGTTCACTGATGGTGGAAAAAAGGGAGCTGCTGCCTTTATATATTATCCAGACCAGCAATACCCCAAACCTCTCTTTACTGAACTTCCTGATAATTCCCCTCAGTACAAAGAACTTTATGCTGTTTTCCTTGCATTAAAAGCTGTACCAGAATCCTTCAGCCTTTTTTCTGACAGTGTGTATACTGTTAACTTACTTCCATGGCTTGCTCGATCTTATGTAGGAATTGATGACAACCCACTTTCTCCTCTTTTAATTCAAATTGCCTCTATGCTCTGTTCTCGAACCCATCCACTGTATGTTCAGCACCTACGTTCCCACAGCCCTCTTCCTGGTCCCCTGTCAAAGGGAATGCTGCAGCTGACCGCCTTGCCTCCACAGGAATTCTCCTAGCCTCTGTCTCTAATCCTGCTGACTTTCATTCCCTAACCCATGTTAATCTTAAAGGTCTTCGAGCTCAATTTCCTGATATTCCTCTGCCACAGTTAAAACGTATTCTTGCTACATGTTCCTCCTGTGCAGGTCTAATCAAAACACCTGCTATTCAGACTCTGGGGGCTAATCCTCGAGGTTTAAAAGCCAACGCTCTTTGGCAAATTGATGTTACCCACATACCTAACTTTGGCAAACAAAAATATGTGTTCGTCTCAATTGATACCTTCTCTAAGTTTATGTGGGCTACAGCTCAGACTGGAGAAAACTCAAAAAAGCTTATAAGCCATATGCTCTCCTGTTTTGTTGTAATGGGCTTACATCTTCAACTTAAAACGGATAATGGACCTGCTTTTACCAGCAAACAATTTAAAGATTTTTGTTCCCTCTGGAACATTACTCATACTACAGGCATTCCGTATAATCCACAGGGACAAGGCATTGTTGAGAGGGTCCATCAAACTCTTAAGGCTCAATTAAATAAAGAAAAAGGGGAAATGTACCCCCCTAATATCCAGCTGGCAAAAGCCTTAACTACATTAAATCTCTTTAATATTTACAAAAACTCAGACCAACCTCCTATAATTCTTCATTGGCAAACACCACCCACCCTCCCAGCTATTAAAGTCAAATGGAAAGACCCACTTGATAAAATTTGGAAAGGACCTGACCCCCTGTTGACTATGGGGAGGGGTTTCACATGTATTTTTCCACAAAATTACTCCAAGCCTGTTTGGGTTCCTGCCCGCCATGTCCAGCAATACCCACATGATGGCGCTGATATCCCTGAAGAACAAGAAACACTGCAAGAAGACTGGCTGCAAGAGGACTGGCTACAGGATGCACCCCAGGATCCATAATACAGCATGGCAGAATCAAAAAAAAAAAAATCTGATTCACAGAACTCTCCCCCCACCCCGAATGAATGTCTTATGCTATGACTGGCCAGTTGTGTTTTGTGAGTGAGTGAGTGAAAAAAAAAAATTGAGTGAGTTGAGTGACCAAAATTTTTGTATGACCCATTGTGCTCAGAGTACTCTGAAAGTTAACTGACTTTATATCAAACGGCTGGACGCAGCCATGGTTTCTGGAGACGTCCAGAAACAGTCCAAAAATTGTTCATTCCCCCTTTTGATTTCTTTTTTAAGTCTTGATACCAATATGAAATGTTTAGTCTTAAACTGTGTGAGTAAAGATGGTTCAACTATGACAGTAGTTCTAAATTCACATTTGAAATGATATATCTTATTTACAAGTTTTTCTCCTCCTGTGTGTTATAAACTATATGTTTAATATGCGTGTTTCAAGTTTGGTAAACATTAACTTAACAGTTAAATTGTAACTTCGAAGTTACATTTTTACGAGAAGAGGTAAAATCAATTCATTTAAGTAACTGAGTGTTTAAGGTAAAACTAAATATTCAATGTGACAATTCATCTCCTAAGTTAAAATACAAATTCTCTATACAGGACATTTTTGGAGGGCCCCCAAAAATGTCCTGTAAGCTATCTTGTGGAAATTAATCCACAACAAATTTGGCATCAATCTGATATTGTAAATGTACCAAAAAAAAAAAAAAATTGTCACTAAAATGTGTTAACTCTAGTAACCTGAGTTTGCTTAAAAACCCAATGTAAAAATAGTTAAGAATCAATATATGTAACTTAAATTCGGTATGAAAACTTTGCTATATAAAGACCGCTACATGAGGTCACGTAAGATGACCTTTACACAAAATTATAAAGATACCTAAACCAGTTATAATCATTGAGTTATCAATTGTAGTAAACTTCTAATTTGTTACAAAGTTTTTTCATAAGTAATTGACTACAGCTATGACAAGCCTTCGCATAAAGAAGCATCTGCTCATATAGAATCCCCAGAAATCCATCTTGGACCCCTGACCTCTGACATCACCCACAATTACAGCCATCCCCCAAAACCCATGATGTGACCTGACACGAACTGGAGAACCTGATTCACAGACTCCAAAGGACAAGACTTTCCTACTGCCTTTCTCTCAACCATCGGTGTCTGCTCTTCCTGCTTCTGTTTCGCCCATCATGTTTTGGCGGTTCCAGGTCACTCTCTACAGAGAAGAAAAGTTCCGGTGGCCGTCCTCCTCCATCAAGATAGACGTGTGGCATTTATTTCCTGGCCGTTGACATTGGACTGATGCTTCTATAGAACTTGCTGGACACTCCTTTTATACTGCTGGACTTCTTGAAGAATGACTGTAGCAGTTCATAGAACTTACCGCCAGCTGACTCGGGATTTTGCAATGCCAGATCACCCCTCTAGCCCCTCAGCTTATCAGGCCCCCACTCCTCCACCCATCAGGCTCACTCTGTCTCTTGCTACTCTTACTTATCCCTCCCTGTCCTATTTTTGAAGACACTTACACACTATCATTCTGCTTTCTTCCCAACAGATTTCCGTTCACCCCTACACTGCTATTCCCCTGACAGAGATGAAGCCTTTTACAGACATTGACCCAGTTATATATGGCCATTAAGTAAGAGGAAGATGTTGGGGAATTGTGAGGATACGGTTGAGCTTGGAAGGGCTTGAGCCTGAGGGGTGTGTCAATCCTGTTAGTCTCTCTCTCCACGGAGAGGTTGAGCAAGGAGGGACAGTAGAACCCAAAAAAAGGTGTGCCTCTTATCAGTCTCCCTGCCTCACAAAGTGCCCTGCACTCCTGATACTATGGCAAAAAGTTAAAAAGAAAGGGGGAGATGTTGGGTAGTTGCCATCTCCCCCTGGCTTATGCTTAACCATATGCCTATATAGGGATTTTACTGATCCAAAGCTTTGGTCTATTTACATAAATCACTTTTACATAAAGCACTCCAGGGCATTGGTGGTTCTATGATAGGATTCTCTCCTGCTCCACCCCCTCCTTGTCACACACTGATCCCTTCTTTGTCACACTCTGATTTTCACCAGTCACTTTTCTCTCCACCCTCTCTATATCACATCCTGTTTCCACCCTACTTGGAGAGTATAAAAACAGCTGCTCTTCTGATTAAAGACACTTGGAAATTGCTTTCCGGCTCCGAGAGTTCCAGAGTGTATCTCCTGCGGAAGTTGGTGCAGCACGAGTTCCTGATCCCTCTCCCACACAGCAGCCTAGATCAGCTCCAGTTGAGTTCTCTCCAACCCAGAGAGCACTAGCTCGGGAAGAAGTACCCTCAGGCTATCCCGGCACACACACAGCTCACAAAGGGTAAACCTAATCTTGCTTTTTGTCATCCTCTTATATTCTTCTACCTTCTTCTCCTTCCCTCCCTCCTTTCCCCCTCCCTAGGCCCCTCTTCCTCCCCTGCCTCTCCCCTTCCCCTCCTCTTGACCCTTCTTTTAATGTGGCACGAGGGAATTATATGAGTGCCTAGTACATGTGTGATACCACACAATTACCTCCTTGGCCCACTTTTTATTCAGTTTTTCCATAGGTTATATATATATTTATAAAAGGGAAACACTGACAAAAACATAGGATAACAGCGGTAAAACTCCACACAATTCCCACCACCAGAACTGTGTATCCCATCCCCTTCCCTGATAGCTTTCCTGTTCTTTATCACTCTGGGAGCATGGACCCAGGATCATTATGGGGTGCAGAATGTGGAAGGTCTGGCTTCTGTAATTGCTTCCCCACTGAATGCTGAACATGGGTGATGGGTGTTGACAGGTTAATCCATACTCCCAGCCTGTCTCTCTCATTCCCTAGTGGGGCAGGGCTCAGGGGAAGTTGGGCTCTAGGACATATTGGTGGGGTTGTCTGTCCTGGGAAGTCAGGTTGGCATCATGGTAACATCTGGAACCTGGTGGCTGAAAAAAGGTTTAACATATAAAGCCAAACAAATTGTTGACTAATCATGAACCTAAAGGCTGGAATATTGCAGATGAATATTTGGGGGTCTCTGTTTTGAAGATAGCTAGTAGGCACATACCATCGTGCTTAAGGACCTAGGTATGAGCCCTTGCTCCCCACCTGCAAAGGGCCTGCTTCATGAGTAGTGAGGTAGGTCTGCAGGTGTCTATCTTTCTTTCCATGTCTACCTCCCTACCCCTGTTGTTTTCGACAGGTTATGTTGTTTTCGCCGGGCTGGCTTCATGGGCGGGTAACAGATGACCCGGGACTCATGGCTGGGTTGTAGGCAGTATCTCTTTATTCATGCAGGACGCAGCACAATCTATACCAAGCTAAGCTAAACTCAAGGTACTATAAAACTCACAATGCTGTCTTTATATATACTTGCCAAGTAGGGTGGAAACAGGATGTGACATAGAGAGGTTGGAGAGAAAAGTGACTGGTGATAATCAGAGTGTGACAAGGAGAGGATCAGGGTGTGACAAGGAGGGGGCGGAGCAGGCGAGGATCCTATCACTGAACCATGCCTTGGAGGGAGGGTGGTGCTTGTTAACAGCGGTTATGTAAATAGAATGAAGTGGTTATGTAAATAGAATCGTGTTAAGCAGGGGGGATTTAAACCAAATGAAACAGAAGGGGTCTCATGCACACCAACATACCCCTCTCAATTTCTCCCTTCTCTGTCAAATAAAAATAGAATTAGAAAAAAGAACACTGGGCCATAATAGCTAGTACCTGTGGATGTGTCTTAGAAATATGTAACACCTGGCTTTTCACAATGCTGTCCATGAGACAAATCTGTCAATTGCAGAAGAATTATTATTTGAAAAAAAAGAGGTTTGGGCTACAGCAGGATCTTGTACATGCATGACTTCACTGCTCCTGGAACCTTTTTTAAAGTAATTTTTATTTCAGATAGAGAAGATAGCTAGTAGGCTTATTTTAGTTATATTCCAAAGGGCCCATAACTATACTAGTTCTTTTTTGAGCCTGACATCTGATATGCAGGTGGACCCAAGTTATTGTCTGGAGAGATGATGTCATGGCTGGAAAAAGGGATAGAAAACTGGATCAGGTAAAAGAGTAGCTCACATGGGAAAGGTGTATAAATACTGTTCACTATAGACCCCATCTGTGAGAATGGCATCCATCAAAAATGACAGCAGCAACAAATGCTGGAGAGGTTGTGAGGACAAAGAAACACTTCTACACAGCTGGTAGGAATCTAAATTGGTCCAACCCCTGTGGAAATCAGTCTTGTGAGGACTCTCACAAGGCTAGACATGGACCTCCCATATGACTCAGTAATTCCTCTCCTAGGGATATACCCCAAGGACACCACAACAACCAACCAAAACGATATGAGTACATCGATGTTCATAGCAACACAATTCACAATAGCTAAAACCTGGAAGCAACCCAGGTGCCTAGCAACAAATGAATGGCTGAGAAAGCTGTGGTATATTTACACAATGGAATACTACGCAGCTATAAAGAACAATGAACCTACCTTCTCTGACCCATCTTGGTTGGTGCTAGGAGGAATTATGCTAAGTGAGCTAAGTCAGAAAGACAAAGATGAGTATAATGATCCCACTCATAAACAGAAGCTGAAAAAGAAGAACAGAAAGAGAAACTCAAAGCAGGATCTGATTGAGTTTGGAGTAGGGCACCAAAGTAAAAATATGTGGGTGGAGGGTGACAGTAGATATTCAGCTTCACTGGGTGGGGGATTGGGGCAATTGGGATACAGTCCTTTGGTGGTGGGAAGGATGTTGATGTTCCCTCCTATTAACTTGTATTCAATTTTTTTGAAGGGGTAATGAGGTAGAGAAAGAGTAGAAAGGGAAAGACAGACAATCAGAGAGAAAAGAGACATTATAGAACTTTTCCATCATCTAAGGATGTGTTTCACTGAACTGTTTCACTGCCATCCATGGTATTCTCATGTGGTGTTAGGGCTTGAACTCAAGGACTTATGAATAACAAGGCATGTGCACTGTCAGGTAAGCTATCCTGCCCTTTTCTATCATGTTTTTGAATGCTATTCTTAGTTCATAATTAAATCCTCTCCTCCTAGAAAATCAACCTGTTACTACCTTTTGAAGGCAATTCTATGTTTTTTTTTTTTTTTTTAAGTCCTTCAAGGCTGAGTGGTGGCATACCCTGCAGAGCACACATGTTATCAGTTTCAAGGACCCAGCTTCAAACCCCTAGTTCCCACCTAGAGGGTAGGGGAAACATCACAAATGGTGAAGAAGTGTTGCTGGTCTTTTGCTCTTTCTCACTTTCCAGCTTTGTCTTTCCTGTCTCAATTCCTCTGTCTCAATAACAAATCAATCAATTAATCAGTTCTAGGGTTCTTACCCACTAGAATTAGTTGAAACTTTTTCTATTTGCTTTTTTCTTAGTAGAATAAGAAGTACCCCTGAGATCTCAGGAGTGAGAACTGGCCACATTGGATACAAATGCTATTGGAGAGGGAACCCACACATATACTGATACAATTCTCTCCTTCCACCCACCACCACACACACTGCCTCTCAACCACATTTACTTTCTTCATTTTAGAGAATAACAATGATAGCTTATGTTTCCCCAGAACTTGGGTTTCCTCTTGCAATATTGTTCTGTTCTTCTCTGAGGACGTTTTCTGAGAAGGGAAACTCTCTGTAGGTTTTTTTTTCTTCCTTTTAAACTAAATATTATCTTTTGCTTCATGCCAGGCCTCTGAGTTAAAGGCTGTACACCCAGGATTCCATTTAACCCTCATAAGTCTTTTGTGAGACATTCTTATACTTCCTCTTATCAATACTAGGAAGACCAAATTCAGAGAGGTTAGGCAACTTGGTCAAAGTCACACTGCCAGAGAATGCTGGGACTAGAATGAGAATGGGGGGGCTTGTAATGATTTCAGAACCTGTACTCTTACCTGCTGGGTTCATCTATTCTTCACAGGTAGCCACTCTGACCAGATAGGACCAGGGGCTCTCGCTGAGGTATGGGTCTTTTCAGACACATGGCACCTCTCCACTTAGTAATCTAGATGTCTTTCCATATCTCCAGTATCATAGCAGATCCAGAAAAGGAGCTTACTGCTCCCCCAACCTTTTTCTGCAAGCTTCTTCACAGGCTGGCAAATTTTGATCTTAGCACTCTGACAACTGTTGAAGCAGTGCTGCAGGTATCTCTCTTTCTCCCTCTCCATCTCCTCCTACCCTCTCGACTTCTGGCTGTCTCTATCCAATAAATAAAGATAATAAAAAAAAATTAAAAAAGAAATATGAACTAATCCAACCACGAAGGACAAAAACCAGGCCAGTTACTGAACAACATCCTGACCTCCATGTGGTTTGACTCCACAACTCAGATGCTTTCCTATCTTCCTTACATCCACAAATTCTGAAAATAAGTTGCTAGCAAATGAGTAACATTCAAGTGGGTCCCATGTAGAAACTCATTTGACTCCTACCAAATATGATGAGATTCCATTCCAGAGACAGTAGAGTCCATATTCTGTTGGAGGGATGGAAGTAAAGATAAAGAGCATTGGGCCGGGAGCTGGGTAGTGGTGTACCCAGTTAAGAGCATATATCCCAACCAATATGTCTGGAGCCCTACCTCCCCAGAGCCCTGCCACACTAGGGAGAGAGAGAGAGGATGGGAGTATGGATTAATCTCCCAACACCTATGTTCAGCAGGGAAGCAATTACAGAAGCCAGACCTTCCACCTTCTGCACTCCACAATAATCCTGGGTCTATACTCCCAGAATGGTAAAGAATAGGAAAGCTATCAGGGGAGGGGATGAGATGCAGAGTTCTGGTGGTGGGAGCTGTGCCCCTCTTGCCCTATATTTTTTTCAGCATTTCTTTTCTTTTTAATTTTTTTCATATTTATTTATTTTCCCTTTTATTGCCTTTTTATTGTTGTTGTAGTTATTATTGTTGTTATTGATGTAGTCATTATTAGATAGGACAGAGAGAAATGGAGGGGGGGGAAATAGAGAGGGGGAGAGAAAGATAGACACCTACAGACCTGCTTCACCGCCTCTGAAGCAACTCCCCTGCAGATGGGGAGCAGGGGGCTCAAACTGGGATCCTTATGCCAGTCTTTGTGTTATGCTTAACCCACTGTAGTACCGCCCAACTCCCTCAGTGTTTCCTTTTTATAAATAAAAATAATAAAAAAACAATATCATCATGCCTAAGGACCTGGGTTTGAGTCTTTGCTCCCCACCTGCTTCATGAGTGGTGAGGCAGGTCAGCAGATGTCTATCTTTCTTCCTCTGTCTAACTCCCCACCACTCTCAGTTTCTATCTTCTCTGTCAAATAAAAATAGAATTTTAAAAAAGAACACTGTGGGGATTGGGTGGTAGTGCAGCAGGTTAAGTGCACATGGTGCAAAGCACAAGGACTGACATAAGAATGACTGTTTGAGCTCCTGGCTCCCCACCTGCAAGGGAGTCACTTCACAGGCGGTGAAGCAGATCTGCAGGTGTCTGTCTTTCTGTCTCTCCCTCCTCTCTGTCCTATTCAACAACAACATCAGTAACAAACAACAATAATAACTAAAACAATAAAACAACAAGGGCAACAAAAGGGAAAATAAATAAATAAATATTTTTTAAAAAGAACACTGGGACATAGTATTTAGTACCTGTAGATATGTCTTAGAAATGGACCGCACCTACCTGGCTTTTCACAATGCAGTCCATGAGACAAATATGTCAATTGCAGAAGAATTATTATTTGAAAAAAGTGGTTTGGGCTACAGAAGGACCTTGTACACACATGATTTCACTCCTCCTTGCACCTTTTTTTTTTAGATACTTTTTATTTCAGATAGAGAAAGAGATACTATAGTTTCCTCTGTATGTTGGCACCTCCAGTAGTCTGCTAGGGCTTAAACTTGGGCTGCATACATGTCAAATCATGCGCCTTACTGGGAAAGTTATTTTCTGACCTTCAATTTTTAAAAAATTTTTTTTAAATATTTATTTATTTTCTTCTTTTGTTGCCTGTGCTGTTTTTTTATTGTTGTTGTAGTTATTATTGTTGTTGTTATTGATGTTATTGTTATTAGATAGGACAGAGAGAAATAGAGAGAGGAGGGGAAGACAGAAACGGAGAGAGAAAGATAGACATCTGCATATCTGCTTCACTGCCTACAGGTGGGGAGCAGGGGTCTCAAACCGGGATCCTTACTCAGGCCCTTGTGCTTCGCACCACTTGTGCTTAACCTGCTGTGTTACTGCCTGACTCCCTTTTTTTTTTTTTTTTTTTTAAAAAAGATCATTGAGCTATGTGCCAACCTTCATGATCAGAAGATTTCACATTCACACAAATCTGATCTCTAGTTTTCTTGCAGTCTGAGAGATCTAGTCACACTGAGCCTTCATCTACTTGGGAGCATTGGACTGTTTTTGAGAAGTGGGAGGCGGGGGCCTGGGGGCGACCTGCAGGTGCAGTTTGATTGTCACCAGTCATTTCAGAGCTTGTCTTCTCTCTAGGTCTTTCCAAGTCTGTGTCAGAGGGTCAAGGAAAATGGGAGTGAACACATTTCCCTGTGGATAGAAGGATTATCTCTTCCTGTTTAATGGGTCACCTTTGGCACTGTCTCAAAATCAACACAACTCTAGAGAGCTCGCTGCACTCAGGCCCAGTGTGTGACTGATCCTGAAAGCATCAGAATGGGGAGTCTGGACACTGAATCCCAGATCCCTCCATGGGGCTGTACCTGGAAGGTAATAGGCCCAATGTAAAACCAGAAAAATACTAGCACCTCATTGTAGAGTAAGATTTTCCATGAACAGACAGATGAGCACCCAGAAAGAGAAAGAGTCCTAGAAATCCTGAGGGAGATGGAGTGCGTCCAGGTTAACAGCTCAGTTCATTCAGATGAGGGGTTTCCCCATTCCTCATGCTTTGCTGGCACTCTTTTATCTAGGTCTCCTTTCCATTTTCCACTCTGCTGAGTATTGATTATAGTCCAAGTACTGCACTTTTACAAATGTGACCATTCTTATTCGACAAGTAAAACACTTAACTTCTTAGTGGAAGAGAAGGATTTGAATCCAGGTTTGCATCCAGTCCAAGTCTTCTTAACTGCGTTGTCTCATACCCACTGACCAGCAGTCCTGGGATGGAAGGTACAATGCTGTCTCTGTGATATAGGAAGAAAAAATGTTAGTCCCTTGATCAAAATCATACAACCAATAATTATCAGAGAGAAAGAGAGAGAGAGGGCTAAAGTCTAGGTCTGATCATAGGGCTGGACCTTTAACTATAGTGCCATTGGCTGCTCTTTTTCACCTCCTTTGACCACCTGAATGCTTCTAACAGAGCAGCTCCCTCAGAATCCCCACCTCTGTCTGTTTCCCCTCTGTTCCCAAGCAGCATACATGGCCCCACACCTCTTTCTCTGCAGCTCAGGTTCTGGATTCCCAGTATCTCTTGAGCAAACTTGCTGGGGGCTTTCAACATGCGGGTTTGCTTGTAGGCTTGCTTCTACATCTCTGCACTCCAGGCTCTAGATCCCAGAGACTCGGCCTTAGATTCTGATCCTGGGAAACCTGGGGCAAAGGTTGTAGGGAGAGGGAGAGCAAGTTCTGTGAAGGGTTCTGGAAACAGAACTGCAGCTGATATTTCCTTCTCTGTGAATATAAGGGGATTTAGAGAGGCCCAGTCACACAGGAACAAATGTAAGAAAAGCAAACAGATGAAGTAGAGAGCCACTCAGGTCAGTCAGGGGCCTTGTGCTGATGTGGGTGTGTCAGACACACAGGTCTCTCCCTCTCTCTCTCTCTCTCTCTCTCTCTCAAATTTGGTGTGGTTGAGTGTGGTTCCTGGCAAAGTGGTTTAACTAGTTAGGTGGGACTAGCTTCTCACCTATCTGGTCAGCCTTACTACCTCTTCCACTTGCTTATTTCCATAGCAGACTACCAACCATCTGACTTTTCTGTGCTATAGTCCTATGATCAGGATGATCAGACCTTGAAAATACCACCACACACACACACACACACACACACACACACACACACACACACACACACACACACACATTGACCCCTCCAGTACTCAGTTCCCTATACTACCATTAGATACTGGAGAACCTAGACCTTCAGAGATAGAGGTGATCAGGCCTACCTTTGCAAGCTCCTCCTTTCACTTGAGAGAACAGTTAGGCCCAATAGCTCAGGAAGATGCAGTGAAAGCTAGTTCAGTTTTTCAAAGCAACATTTAGGATCTCTGAGGAAAGTTGAAAACTTGTCTTCAACAAGATTTCCAAAGTGGTGTCCCCTTACAGCTGGGGGAAGTTTAACTGGTAGAGCAAGGATTTGTATGATTGCGGTTTCTGGTTCAATCCCCAGCACCACAAGTACCAGAGTGATGCCTTGGCATCTCTCTACTTCTCTCTAACTCATGTGAAATTCATTCTTTCATAGATAATAAACAAAATAAATCTTATTTTTTCCAGACAGAAAATGAGAGTCAGGGAGGAAGGAGAGATGTAGAGAGAGGAGAAACCCTACAGCCCTTTACCATTGCTCATGAAGCTTCTTCCCATGCTGTGGCCAGGGGACTGGAACAAGGGTATTTGCACATGGTAAAGTATGTGCTCTGCAGGGGGAGGTACCTCCTGGACTCTAGTATTCTCCTCTTTCAATATGCCATGGCAGAACTTTAACTTATCTCTGACTGTCTTCTTCCTTGCTCTTTTTTTAAATAATATTTATTTATTTATTTATTCCCTTTCGTTGCCCTTGTTGTTCTAATGTTATTGTTATTGATGTCATTGTTGTTGGATAAGACAGAGAGAAATGGAAAGAGGAGGGGAAGAAAGAAAGATACATACCTTCAGACCTGCTTCACCGCCTGTGAAGGGAATCCCTTGCAGGTGGGGAGCTGGGGACTCAAACCGGGATCCTTATGCTGGTCCCTGTGCTTTGTGCCACATGCGCTTAGCCCGCTGTGCTACCGCCCGACTCCCCCTGCTCACTGTTTTAAATCAACATTCAGTGAACGCTGAACTGTACTTTCTCCACATTTCAGGAGGAGGGGGGCTGGGATCTGCAGCACTGCTTCATTGCTTGTGAAGCTTTCCCCTTGCACATGGAGACGAGGGGCTCCTTGTGCACTGTAACATCTGTGCTTTACTATGTGCGCCATCACCCAGGCCCTGGACCTTGGTTTTCTGTCTCCTTCTCATCTTCAATCGATTCTGTACTGACCAGCCATATTACACTTGATCTTAGCACTATAATGCTTGGTCTTAACTGTTACACCTGATTTTATCTATATTACCAAATTATACTTGATGTTAGCCATACCGCACTTTATCTCAGCCACACTGAGTTTAATCATAGCCATATTATGATTGATTTTAGTCATTTTAAACTTCATAATCTTTGGCCAAATCACATTACTTACCTCCTGAATCATCACTGGCTCCCAACTTCCAGATGACAACGAGGCTTCGTATCATACCATGGTATGGTCTTTGACACCCTATACTGGAGAAAATTTTCCAGCCATCACTTCTGGTGATTCTTTTTGATTTTTTTTCTTTTTAAGATTATTTTTTATTTTATTTGTTTATTCACTTATTAGATAGAGATGGAGAGAAATTGAAATGGAAGAGGGAGATAACAGAGGGAGAAAGAAAGACACCTACAGATCTGCTTCCCCACTTGTGAAGCTTCCCCCTCCATGTGGGGACCAGAGGCTTGAACCAAGGCCCTTGCACAGTAAAATATGTGCACTCAACTGACTGCTCTACCACCTGCTCCCCTCTCTGGTAATCCCCCCAGCCAAGCTAAACTACTCCCAGTTTCTCCATTATCCCCTATAATTTCCTTGAAAGGATATTTGTCCCTTCTGCTTGGAGTGCTTCAATGCTCAGTCCGGGTCGCTTCATCTTCACAGTCTTTCACACTCCAAATCTGCTTCCAGGAAATCTTTCTAGAAGAAAATCTCAGTCCTCCCACGCTACTGTCACTCCTGCTGCCTGGCCAGTGAAGTGAAGTTCACCATCTGATAGCTATTTGTGGAATAGTTCTTTTGTGCTAGGCACTGGGGCTACTACTTCAAGCATTCTTGCAAAGGCTTTGTATCCCACTGGCAAATCCTCCCTGAGCTCTTACTACATGGCAGACAAGACATTTTCAAAAGGTCATACCAATCGCTGAGGAGTATCAAAGTTCCGACCGGTAAGTTCAGATGTCAGGCTCTGATGTCCTCTTGTTTAGTGACTCGGAGTCATAATATAATATCAGGGAGTGAGATGGTCAGTGAAGAAAATGTAAAAAGAAAAGAGCCTGACTCATGGGGAGATGAGATGGGATAGTAAGCATATGAGAAAAAAACAGGTTTCCTTAGCACCCTAGGTATCTAAGAATGCCTGCTTTAGGACTGTGCAGACGTCTCTGGGCCAGACCAGGTGCAAAAGGTCAGCAATAGCCTCTGGCAATTCTGTGGCTCCTCCTGCATTCTGACTCCATCTCTGGTCTGGCATTGATTGGCACTGGGGCTGATTGCTGGACCTCCTGCCTTGACTTTGTTAGAGAAACACAAGGAGGAGGTGAAAGATAAGTTTCCAGAGTCTGCAGATGTTGGACCCTGGAGGCTCTGGACTGGTGTCAAGCACACCACTATCAGAGAAGGAAATTCAGAGTAGAAAGGTAGACCACAGGACAGCAGGGCTGTGCCGCCCATCCAAACAGAACCTGCTGAGAATTGTGAGCAAAGATACCACAATGCTACTCTGATGTCAGCCAACAGGATGGCAAAGTTTAGTTAGAATAACTCAGGTGGCAAAAAAGGGCTAATTCCTCAAGATTCCCTGTGGACACACACAAACACACACACACACACACACACACACACACACACACACACACACACACACACACCTAAGCTTCTTTTCTGACACAATAGAGGAGCACAGGGAACATTGTCTGAGGCTCTGTGTTGAGTGCATTCTACTATTTTCCTCATCCATTACTCACACAAAGCCCTTTTATCTGTGGTCTATGTCAAGATTCTCATGTTTGGGGGAGTTATGACATTTTCAAGAGGACACACCAAGCATGTGGGAATTCAAATCAACAAGTTGTCAGACTCTAGCCCCTTCTATGTTTAACCATGACATTAACATAGACTCTTCCCTTGCTGTTACAAACATACACCACCTCTAGGGGCCCGGTGGTAGCACATAAGAACCCAGGTTCAAACCTATGGTCCCCCACCTGCAAGGGGAAAGCTTCATGAGCAGTGAAGTAGTGCTGCAGGTATCTCACTGTCCTTTTCCTTCTCTGTCTCTTCCTCCTTCTCAATTTCTCAATTTTCTCTATCTAGCAAATAACTATTTATTATTTTAAAATATTTATTTATTACCTTTTGTTGTCCTTTTTGTTTCTTATTGTAGTTATTGTTATTGTTATTGTTGTTACTGATGTCGTTGTTGTTGGATAGAACAGAGAGAAATGGAGAGAGGAGGGTAATAAAGAGAGGGGGAGGGAGGCGGGGTCTCAAATTGTGATCCTTAAGCCGGTTCTTGCGCTTTGCGCTGTGTGCACTTAACCCTCTGCGCTACCACCCAACTTCCCTATTTATTATTATTATTTTTTAAAATAATGACCTTAAAAGGGCTGGTTGGTAGTGCACCTGGTTGAGTGCACATGTTACACTGCATGAGGACCCTGTTTCAAAGCTCCAGTCACCCCCTGCAGAAGGAAAGCTTTGCAAGTGGTGAAGCCATGTTGCAGGTGGTGGAGCAGGGTTGCAGGTGTCTTTTGCAAGTGGTAAAGCAGCGTTGTTTCTGTCCCTCTCTTTAAACCGCTCCAAGAAATAAAAATAATTAAAAAACATTAAAAAAATCACACCCCACCTTAAGGTCTCATTCAAATATCACCTCTCTGGGGAAGTCTTTCCTTGATCACCTTTTTCATTCCCAAACATGGCATTCATCACTGCCCTGAACAGTAGCTGTCATTCACTCAACATTCACTACATACCCAGTAGTTGCTATTTGATCAGTTAATTCACCCTTCCTCTTTCTCCTTCATATTCTCCTCCTCCTCTATATCTTTCTCCTCCTTCTTCTCTTCCTACTCCTCCTCCTTTTTCTCTTTTAATATTGTAAGATAACAAGGCTATGATTCCATATATTCCCACAACCATAGTTCCGTGCCCATCCCTTCCATTGGCAGCTTCTCTATCCTTTATCCCTCTAGGAATAAGAACCAAAATTCTTGTTGGGGTATAGAAGGTGTGAGGCCTGCTTTCTGTAATTGCTTTTCTGCTTGAAATAGATGTTGTCAGGTCTATCTACACTACCAGCCTTTTTCTATCTTTCCCTAGTTGGGCAGAGCTCTGGAAAGGTGAGATTTCAAGACAAATTGATGAGGTCATCTATCCAGGGATCTCAGAATGGAATCTTAGTATCATTTGCAATTTGGTGGCTGAAAGGCAGTAAGATATAAAGCAGGACAAATTGTTTAATAAACAGGAACCCAAAGGTAGAAATACAGATAAAATTAAGGGTCTTTGGATGAAAAGAAACTAAGAAGTCTATTTTAGGTATGTTCTAAGGGGCCCATGATTTAGTAATTTTTTTCTGACCCTGGTAACTACTACATGCAGGTAGACTAACAATATTGTCTGGGTGTTGGAGTTGAGAATAGGGCTATAAAGCTGGATTAGGGCAGAGAGTAGCTCCTAAACATGAGGAAAGTATAAAAATACTATTAACTGTTTACGACAGGGCTTATGATAATGTTCCTAGTGGAAGTGACCAGTAACCACTAAAGCTACTTAACAGTGCAGGTCAGATCTAGGGACATTCAGCAAGATTTCAGAAAGATTCACCACAGGCAGTGCAGGTGTGGAAACAGCAGGGAATGCTGTCAGTCCAGGAAGCGATGGAAGAACATTTATAATTCTTGGCCTTCTTGATGCAACAATCCCAATCTGGCAGAGCTGAATTATGCAAACGCTTCCTTCCTTTCTTTTTCTTTTCTTTTCTTTTCTTTTCTTTTCTTTTCTCTTTTTTTCTTTTCTTTTTTCTCTTCTCTTCTCGTCTCGTCTCTTCTCTTCTCTCTCTCTCCCTCTCTCTCTCATTGGAAATTTAGCTCTGGAGACTGATGAAGACCCTGGCTTCAGGGTTTGTTTTTTTCCCCAGAGATTTGTGAAGCCACAATTCCTTTCTCTTGTGCTGTGGACATTCCAGCCCTGCCTAGACTAACCTGGCCAGGATTTAGAGGAGCCAATCTTGGGGGTGTGTTCTGTTGAATTCTCAGGGTTAGGTTAAAAAGAAGCCTTACCTATTACCACCCCACTCAGTAACTGAACTATTTCCTTAGTCAGCTAGGATATACAAAAAAGAGGTTGAGAGGGAACTGGCTAAGGGAGTATCAGGCAATCTACTAGGAACTGCTTTGCTTTTTTGCCAAGTGCCTTTTCAGGAAGACTTAATGGATTCTTAGGAATCAAAGAGATGGGAAGTTAGTATAGGAAATGTATCAAGCCTCTGCCCACAGAGTTCCTCTCCTCTCCCTAACACAGCTATATACATGAGGGTTTCCTGAAGTCTGTCTATAAATCCAAAATACTATATGCAAATAAAGCCATTTTGGGTGATGCATGAAAAATAGTGCTTTAAGTTCTAGTGTCTGAGCTTTTATTATTGTTTTCCCAATCAGGATTATTGTTGGGGCTCAGTGCCTGCATGATTCTGCCACTCTTAGAAGATTTTATTTTCTTTCCTCAAGATAGAGAGTGAGAGAGATGTGAGATTGAAAGGAGATAGAGACACAGACACAGAATGATGGCAAAACACTACAGTACCACCCAACTTGTGGTGAAAACTCCACCTGCAAATACCTAAGAATGGTAATGCGTGTGCTCTAAAAGGTAAGCCACCTGCCTGGTGCTTGACTATTTGTTTCAGTGTATAACTAAAATCATTATTAATATATCAAGTTGCAATCCTGTACATGTATTGGGATGATGCTAAATGAAATATGTACAACTAGACTTGAAGTAAATTTTAAAGAGCACTAGATAAGTGACCAAGGACCCAGAGGGCCCATGGTAGTGAGAAGGCAGGGGAGAATTGCATGCAAATAGCTTATGGTTTAGATGCTCTGCTATAATGTGTGCAGTCTTCAATCTGATTCAACAAGGCCACTGTACATATGAGGAAATTGAGGTCAAAAACATTAAATGACTTTCTTAGCAGATCCCCAAAATCAGAAGCAGATTTAAGAAAACATCCAGGTTGCAGATTCCTAGATCAAACTTTTTTCTCTAATGCCATTAATCTTCTTGTTATCTGCCCTTGCAATTCCTCTCTCTCTCTCTCTCTCTTTCTGTTGTCTCTCTGTCTCTCTCTCTCAATGCTCAACTCTGGCTTAAGGGTTGAACTTGGGCTTTTTGAGCCTCAGTCACTAAAATCTTTCTGCATAGTCATTTTGCTATCTGTCTCCCCAGCCCTAGCAGTGCAATTTTAACCTCAAAGGAAGAAAGAAAAAGGAATGCTCTGAGTTTGTCACAGAGCTGAGAAAACCACAGTAACCTTGCATAGTCAGATCAGTGTCATCTTAAAAGGACTCTTACAAGTATTTTCCTTAGCTGCATCTTGGAAATTAAAAAAAAAAGTTTCAAGATGTTTGTCATTCCTCCCACATTGTTCTACATTTGCCTCTGTAGAGTCTCAGGAAATGATTTGATGTTCTCCCCCGAGGTTTATTCTATTTAGAGTCATAAGAGAGAATCAACTTTGTGTGTTGTGAGACGTGTTCCAGTCTGGAGTTGAACGTGCTTACTGGTTTGGCTGCAGTTTGGAAATTAATGGTGTTGAGTAGAGACTTTCTTTCCATCCTCTGGCTTAGCCCCCTGGGGAACATTGTTCTGGATTCTTCAGATATTCCTCTAAGAGGAACACAGACCTGGGCATGTGTATCTCCCCCCTGCCCCCCCCCCCCAAGAGGTGGCAAGACTGGGAAGAAATAGGTAGGGCAGTTAAGGACCTTGGCACTGGCCACTTTGAGGACAGAAGACAAGAGAGACCATTCCAAGGCCATTGTCTGCAGATCTTTGCAGGGTTGTTGTAGGGCAGGGGAGGGCAGGGACTCTGGGCTGCAGGCAAAGATGCACACAAGGTTGCCTGGAGACTGAAGTTGGAACAGAGTGGGAAGGTGTGTACCTAGGGCAGTGAGGAGGGGAAAAAAGAAAAAGAAGAAGCCTTATTGAGCACATACGTAACAATATGCAAGGACCCAGATTCAAGTCCCTACTAGAAGGAGAGAAGCACTTTTTTTCTCTCCCTCTCTATCTCGCTTCTCTCCTCCCAATTTCTCTCTGCTTTATAAAAGAAAAAAAAATGACCAGTGGGTATAATGAATTCTTTGTGCAGGCACCAAGTCCCAATGATAACTCTGCTGGCAGTAATATTACAAAAATTACGTATTTAGAATTTTTTATTTATTTCTGCAGGCCAGGGACCCAACAACCGCACTGCTCCTGATCTGAATGTTTTTAAATTCAAAGAGAGAGAGAGAGAGAAGGAGAAAGAAAGAAAGAGAGAGGCTACCACAACAGAGCTTCCCTCAATGCCATAAAAACTCCCTAGTTGGTTGACATAATGCATAATGATCCTGGGTGCAAACTCCCAGAGGAATAAAGAATAGGAAAGCTTCTGATGGAATGGGATACAGAACTCTGGTGGTAGGAACTGTATGGTGTTGTTTTTTGCGGGCTAAGTTGTTTTCGCTGGGCTGGCTTCACGGGTGGGTAACAGATGACCAGGGACTCATGGTTGAGCTGTAGGCAGTATCTCTTTATTCATGCAGGACACAGCACAATCTAAGACGAGCTAAGCTAAACTCAAGTTACTCTAAAACTCACAATGCTGTCTTTATATATACTTGCCAAGTAGGGTGGAAACAGGATGTGACATAGAAAGGGTGGAGAGAAAAGTGACTGGTGAAAATCAGAGTGTGACAAAGAGGGGGTGGAGCAGGTGAGAATCCTATCACTGAACCACCAATGCCCTGGAGGGAGGGTGGAACTTGTTAACAGTGGTTATGTAAATAGAATGAAGTGGTTATGTAAATAGAATAGTGTTAAGAAGGGGGGATTTAAACCAAATGAAACAGAAGGGGTCTCATGCATAGCAACAGTATGGAATTGTACCCCTCTTATCCTACAGTCTGGTCAATAATTAGTAAATTGATAAAAAAAAAAAAAGAAAGAAAAGAAAAGAAAAAATTCTCCTTTGTGGTGCCAGGGTTGAAACTGCATCTGGGCCATGTTCATATTGAGGCACATACTCCACCCAGTAAGCTCTTCCTTGACTCAGAAATCTATATTTTTATATGAAATTGAAATTTATGTAAAAAGTAGCAATTCGGGAGTCAGGCTGTAGCGCAGCGGGTTAAGCGCAGGTGGCGCAAAGCACAAGGACCGGCATAAGGATCCCGGTTCAAACCCCGGCTCCCCACCTGCAGGGGAGTCGCTTCACAGGCGGTGAAGCAGGTCTGCAGGTGTCTATCTTTCTCTCCTCCTCTTTGTCTTCCCCTCCTCTCTCCATTTCTCTCTGTCCTATCAAACAACGACAACAACAATAATAACTACAACAATAGAACAACAAGGGCAACAAAAGGGAATAAATAAATAAAATAAATATTTTTTAAAAAAGTAGCAATTTGTTTTGAAAATATTGTGTGGCAAAACAAAACCAGGCAAAAGCCACATACGCAACAAGTATTTTGTAACTTGCTTTTCTGGGGGTCATGATATTTTTTTGTGTTCTGGTGACCCATTTTACACTTGAACTTGGACTTTTCTTCACTCAGGTACAGTTTATCTGCCAAGTTAAGGATTAACTCACAACTCTTTAGGACAAAAAAATGTCCAAGAGTTGAGGAACTCCTAGGGTATTTGAGGGACCACCAGACAAGGCCAGGAAATCTGAGGGAGGTGTCAGGGTTTTGAGAAGCAGACTGGTCAAGTTGTTGGGTCCTCTCTGTAATCCCCTCAATACATATCCTGGAACAGATTACTTCTGTGGGTTTTGTTCTCCTCCACAAAATGAGAGATGGGAAGGTTCATCATTCCTCTCCACCCTCAGTTCACTTTCTGCCAGACTTCCAGGTTCCAAGAGATTGTATGTCTTTCAGCAAGGAGTTTCTACCACTTGGAAAAGATCCCACTGCCAGACATGACCTGGGTCATGTACCCCTTTCCTTCCAGCTTATTCTCTCTCTGATTAGAATAGCTTCCTACTTTTTAACTTCGACTCATCCACTTCCTGGGCAAGCTTCTCCTGATCCCCAGACAGGTCTATTCCTCAGTGGCACATATCTTCAGCAGAATTTGCACTAGGGTGAAAATCATCTCCTTGTGTGATTATCAGATTGTCTTCTTGAGTTAATTATCCTGGTGACCTCTTCTACCCCTGGAATACAATAATTCTGGGACAACACACTAAAGAGGAGCAGAGTACAGAGAAGTGGTTCCCCAGTTTTATTTATACCTACCACACCACACCCTAGAGTCCATGCACAGCATTGTAAACCAGACCTGCAGGTTGAAAAAACATATGCAGGTGACTTGTACAAACCTGGTCTTGAATTTTCCTGAGAAATATATCAAGCCTGTGTTTTTTCTTTTTTGGATAGGAAAGAGAGAAATCAAGAAAGGAGGGGAAGACAGAGGGGGAGAGAAAGATAGACACCTACAGACCTGCTTGTGAAGAAACCCCACTGCAGGTGGGGCAAGCCCGTGTTCTTATCTATGACATGGGAATAAAGAGTTTTCTCACGGAATTTCTTTATTTTTGACAGAGATAGAAAGGCATAGACAGAGTGAAAGAACATACAGCACTTAAGCATCCTGCAATGAAGTAGGGGCTAGGATCAAACCTGGGTCATGCACATGGTGAGGCAAAGTTCTATACGAGTGAACTATTTTTCCAGCCCTCTCAATTAATTTTTGTGAGAATTGAATCTTCTGATTAGTATGAGGCACACAGCACATAGTCATGAAATATACATGAACACACACACATATATATTTATATAAATATATGCATGCACACACACATACACACACTTACTGACTGACGCTAAGCTGACTCTTTCAGATAGATACAAAGAGGAGAGGCACCACAGCACTAAAGTTTCCCCCAATGCAGGAAGTCTTACATTGCAGTTTGGATTCTCTTTAAAGTGTTAAGTTTTAGCTGGAGTCTACCATATTTTCTTTTTTTTCCCATCTACAACCTCTTACCCACCAGAAGACTTCAGTTTCCACTTGAGCAAGTAAGTTTCACAAGCAGTGAAGCAGTGCTTCAAGTGTCTCTCTTTCTCTCTCCCTCCCTGTGTCTCCCATCCCTCTCAATGTCTCCCTGTCTTATCAAAAATAAAATAAAATGACCTAAGAGTCATATGAGGGTAATTTAGTAGTTTTCAATCAGGGAACATTTTTCAATGTCTGGAGATATTTCTGGCTATCATAGGGAGGGTGAGGAAGAACTCCCAATTTCCACTGGATAGAGGCCAAGATGGATGCTAAGTAGCCCATAGTGTGCAGGGCAGCTTCCATGAATAAGCTGGTGTATCTATAGTGGGATAGCCAGGGAAATAACTCAACTGATAGAGCACAGAATTTGCATGCCCGAGGCTCTTGGTTCGATCCCAGGCTCTGTACGATATACCATAGTGGTGCTCTAGAGTCTATCTCCCTCTCTCCTTCTTTCCCTCCCTCTTTCTTTCTTTTTCATGCAAAATTCTGTCTTAAATGAAATGAGCAAAAGTATTTAAAATGTCTATAGTGCACTAAATAATAACAATGGCACACAGACTATAATGACGAAAGAAAATAATTTCATGAGTGTGATATATATATGTGTGTGTGTGTGTGTCACAGATCCACATCCACATATACGATATGTATATGTACATGGACTACCTACTGTTTGTGTGTCCTAAAGCCCCTGTGCAGTCAGCTGACAGCCAGCACAAAGACAAAGCCATGGCACGGAGACCTAGCCACAAGCCAAACTGACTCACCCACCGGAGGCTGACTTACTGGAATGGGAAAGTAAGCATTTGATCTACGCACAACTTTTCAGGAAAGAAAAGCTTCAGGAAAGCTTAGATGTCCCTGGTGTCCTATATAGCTACAATGTGATGATAGAGCGTGACCTACATGCATGTCCCCACCCTCTTCCTGCTGATACTTTTTAATTCAGAGTCATTTCTATCCCTCAGAAATGCTTAAGGAAAGCCAGAGAGAGAGGCCGGTAGGTTGAGGTCAGCAGGGGAATGGCACGGGTCTGGCTGTGGTGCCATTCCACTGAGGTTGACTCACTTTCCCCTTTGGCTTTTTTTAGTAGCCGAGTAAGAGTGGGTATGAAATCCCCTCACGTGTTCTTTCTCTCTGGCCAGTGATGACTTTTACTTGTTTGGAAAATAAATGACACTGCATACATGAAAGTGGTTTCTTTATAAACGCAACGTTTTCCAAGTTTTTTTTATTAGTGATTTAATATTTATTTATACAATTATGAGATATTAGAGGTATTACTCCTCACCTTTCCCACCACCAGAGTTCCATGTCCCATTTCTTCCACTGGAAACTGAAGTAATACTCCCAAGATCACAGATATGGGTTGACTCTTCCATATATATTTGCCCATTCTTCCTATGGTCTCATTTTCTCCTCCTTTCTAAGTCACACCTATACTGCTTACTACTTCCAAATGACTTTCCTTTTTTCCCCCTTTTGGCTCTCAAGGTTCTGATGGACTAGGTCCTCTGGTCATCTTTCCTTAACATTCCCCCCCCCCTTTGAGAGAATAGACCAAAATTCTCTATGGGGTACACCATGTAGGAGTTCTGGCTTCTTTAATTACTTCTTTGATGGGCATGGATGTTGGCAAGTTTCTACCTTCCCCTAGGCAGGTAGTGCTCTGAAGAGGTGATGTTCTGGGATATATTGATGAAGTTATCTGTTGAGGAAGTTCAGGATGGAATCATAGTAACATCTGTAACTTGGTGGCTGAAAGGTGGTAAAATATAAAGCAAGACAAAATTATAAACTCAAGTTTTATTTTATTTGTTTTAATTGGTTTACTCTTAGAAGAGAGAATGATAAATTGGGAGACAGAGAAAGGCAAGATCATTGCTCAGCTCTAGCAGGCAGTGGACTAAATAAAGCCTAAACCTGGGGCCTCAGAGCTCACAAGTGTGCAAGTCCAGTGCTGTAATGTTGAGGAATCCCCCCAGTCCAGTGTTGACTTTTAGAAAAGCAAGATGGCTGGATGGACTATTGGAGACAAGTCAGTGATAGAAAACTGAAATTGCAAATTAGAGGCTCTGGGATCAATCCCTAGCACCAGTGAATAGTGTTCTGATCTATCTTTTGCTTTTCATAGACAAACAAATATTTAGAACTACAATATTGTGGGTAATCAGCTGGTAGGGCCAGGACTCTCATGTCTGAAGTTCTTGGTGTATTATATGCATGTACTGGAGTGGTACTCTGAATTCTCTTTTTCTTTCTTTTTCTCTTAGGTGAACTTAAACTATACTTAACACTAATACCCTTAGAGAAGACTTACTCTTCTAAGAACCACTGTAATAGTCAGGAAATCATAGAAATTGAGAATTAGAGAGTCATACAAATGCGGTTTTGAAATCTTAGCTCCTAACCTTACTTTCTTATAGCCCTTGGAAATCTTGTAAAGATACCACTTTTTTTCCCTCAAGAGTTTTTTTTTTTAAACTGTCACCAGGATTATCACTGGGATTCAATGCCTGAACAAGTGATCCACTGCTGTAGGTGATCTTTTTTTTTTCTTTTTTAAAAATTCTTTCTTTTTAGTTGATGAGACAGAGAGAAATTGAGAGGTTAGGAGGGAGAGAGAGAGAGACAGAGACAGAGAGATTTCCAGCCCTGCTTTATCACTTTATGAAGCTTCTCTTCTGCAGGTGGGGACTAGGGTCTTGAAACTGAATCCTTGTGAATGGTAACTGTGCACTCAACTTGGGTGAACCACCACCAAGTTCCAGAAAGATACTTAAATGGGAAGAATAATACTGCTTACCTTAGTACATTGATGCGGAATTAAGGAAGATATTATCTGAATAATCTCTTACACAGAGAAAACATTTTATAGATGGAAGTTGCTGTCATTGGGATTAGTAGACCTTGGGTGATGGTGATGGTAGTATGATTAAGAAAAGCTTGAATAAATCATGTTGAGTGAAATAAGTCAGAAACAGAATGATGAGTATGGGATGACCTCACTATCAGGCAGAAGTTGAAAAACAAGATCAGAAGAGAAAACACAAGTAGAGCCTGAACTGGAGTTGGTGTATTGTACCGAAGTAAAAGACTCTGGAATGGGTGGCGGGGGAGAGTACAGGTCCAAAAAGGATGACAGAGAATCTAGTGGGGGTTGTATGGTTATGTGGAAAAATAAGAAATGTTGTGCATGTACAAACTATTGTATTTACTGTTGAATGTAGAACATTAATCCCCCAATAAAGAAATTTTTAAAAAAGAAAGAAATAGTTATTGTGGGACTCTGAGATGACTTTTTTGGTAGAAATATGTGTCAGGAGTAGAGTTTGAATCCCTGGCCAAGACACAGCAGTACTATGCAAAGGGGAAGCTTCACAAACAACAGAATAGTGCTGTGGTGTCTTTCTCTCTTTCCCTCTTTTTCTCATTTATCTTAAAGAGGGAGTCAGGCAGTAGCACAGCGGGTTAAGCGCGGGTGCAAAGCAAAAGGACGACATAAGAACCCAGGTTCAATCTCCTGGCTCCCCACCTACAGGTGAATCACTTCACAGGTGGTGAAGCAGGTCTGCAGGTGTCTATCTTTCTCTCCCCCTCTCTGCCTTCCCCTCCTCTCTCCATTTCTCTCTATCCTACCCAACAACAATGGCATCAATAACAACATTAATAATAATTACAAAAATAAAACAACAAGGCCAATAAAAGGGAATAGATAAATAAATATTTTTTAAAAAACTTTTTAAAAGTCTGACAAGAGTGGTGGAAATTGACCGGCACACACACCCAGCATATCCCTGGTGGCAGAATAAACAGACAATTTTACTAGAAGAATCTACAGTCTACAAAAAGAATCAATGTCACAGAGAATGATGGAGTACTACATGAGAACTCTAAGCACTGAGATGCAAGATGAGGCTCTCATTTTGAAAGAGATTAATTCCAGTTGTAAGATTCAGAGAAGGTGTTGATTGATGGAAAAGGCTAGGTGAGAAATGTGAGTTTCTATAGCATGCTAGAAAATTGCCTCATCTCAAATTTACTCTGGATTCTATTTGTTTTTATATTTATTTATTTACAGTCATTTTTATTTGCCACTAGGGTTATTGCTAGGGCTCCATGCTGGCACTATGAATCCTCCTCTCCCAGCAGCCATTTTCCCTCTTTTTTCTCCCCTTCTTCCTCTTCTTCTTCCTCTTCCTCCTCTTTCTCCTTCTCTTTTCCCCTTCCCTTTCTCTTTCTCCTTCCTCTTCCCTTCTACCTCCCCATCCTTCTCCCTCTCTTTCTCCTTCTTGTTCTTCTCCTTGTTCTTCTTCATCATTTTCTTCATATTTTATTTGATAGAAAGAAGTTGAGTAGGGACATAGAGATAGAGAGGGAGAACAAAAGATAGACACCAGCAGACCTGATTCACCAGTCATGAAGCAGCCCCTCCCCTGCAACTGTGGAGTGGGTGCTCAAACCCAGGTCTTTGCTCATGGTAATATAATATGTGTATTCAACTGGGTGTGCTACCTTCCAGCCCCCATGGATTCTATTTGTTTTTGGCATTTGTTACGCTTTCCAAGAGAACTCAAAGAGAATTTAATTTTACTTAAACATTGCTTTCTGGATAGGCACTCTGCTTGCTAAATACTCTCACATTTACTTTACCGAGCAACAGTTCAAGGAGACCAGGAAGACCCCTCTGTGGTTCATATTCAGGCAGAATGTTAAGTCTGTGGCAAAGATGGATTCCACACATACTTTACATTCTGCCTGGCCTCTCTGCCAAAACCAACTCTAGAGAAAGGACAAATAAACAAACAAGCAGAAACACCCAATATGCACCACAGGGATTACTTGGTGACAGGGCATGCATACATGGAGTAAGAGAGGGGAAGACAAAGTCAAGAAACCTTCATGTATCTCTTCTAATTAACTAGGAATTTAGACAGGGAGTCTAGAGTGGGAATGCCTTGCACATAAGCCCATAATGATCCTGCGAGTCACACATAAGAGAAAGATAAGTTGACTTCCATAGGAATTGCGGAGAGCAAGGAGTGAGGCTGAAAGGCAGGGCTACCCAGTGAAACAGATCCAGAGACTGGACTACACGGCATAGTCTCTTCCTTCTCCTCCCCCTCTACCTACATGTCCCTTCTCTTCCTCACCCCTCTCCTCTTCCATACCTCCTCTCCTTATTCCTTCCCTTACTCCTTTTCATCTTCTCCTTTTCCATCCCCCTTTTCCTCACCCCACTCTCTCCTCCATCCCCCTCCTTCTCATGACACCCCTCTTCTATCCCCCTCCTCCTCCCTCTGGTCCTCTTCCTCCATGCCCCCTTATTTTTTTTTTCCTGCTTCTCTCCCTGGCCTATGGTTATCATTGGGGCTTGATGCCTATAGGATGACTCCACCACTCCCTGTTTTTTTTTTTTTCATTTGTTTTTTGTTTTCTTTAATATTTTTAATTTATTATTGGATAGAGACAGAAATTGAAAGATATGTGTATATATATATATATATATATATATATATATATATATAGAGAGAGAGAGAGAGAGAGAGAGAGAGAGAAAGAGAGAGACCTGAAGCCTGCCCTGCTTCATCACTTGTGAAACTTTCCGCCTGTAGGTGGGGTCTGGGAATTTAAACCCAAGTCTTTGCATGCTGTAATATGTGTGCTTTACTGGGTATGCCACAACCCAACCCTCTCTTTCTTTCTTTCTTTCTTTCTTTCTTTCTTTCTTTCTTTCTTCCTCCCTTCCTTCCTTCCTTCCTTCCTTTCTTCCTTCCTTTCTTTCTCTCTCTCTCTCTCCCTTTCTTTCTTTCTTTCTTTCTTTCTTTTTAATTTAGAATTTATTTAACAATAGAGAGAACCAAGTCATTGCTCTGGCAAATGCAACCAGATATTGAAACAAGGACTCATGAATGCAAGTCTGGCTACTACGTAACATCCCAGACTCCAGCCTCTTCCTTTGAATCTGGAGAAAGACAACTAGCAGGGAGGACCAATATCCTGGGCTTGGAGTCAGCAGACTGAGGCTGCAGTCTTACCTTACCTGGTTCAGTGTCCCTGCATCACAACATGTCATGGTGCTGAGGTCAGAAATAACAGGAAGTACCAGATAGTGCTGCGCCACAGAACACATGTTCCCAGGCACACAAGTGTGCCTGGGGGAAGGAAATTGTTGCACAGGAAACGGAAGTGGCAACAGGTGTGAGTGTGACTTAGAAAGAAGATGAAGGTGGGGCTTGGATGTTTATAAACTAGACCTGTGGGAATGGCGTTCTCTATCTATCTATCTATCTATCTATCTATCTATCTATCTATCTATCTACCTATCTATCTATCCATCTATCTCAGCCTGCCCACATGTGAGTAAAAGGCTCCCCTCTCTTTCTCTCTATTTTGGCCTAACATGGGAATGTTCTCAAGTCTCCTGAATAAAGTTTGAAATTCCTGAAAATCATGCCTTCTCATCAATTCTTCGTTGGGTTAATGTGTGATGAAGCTCTAAACATGTGCGGATTAAACAGGAGGCTCAGAGTAAGGGGGCTATGGAAAAAATTATAAAGCAAAGTGTTTCATCTGAAGCAAAGATGCTATGGTTGCTGTTATTTTCAGACCCATGTGGAAGGTCTCTGCTTGGTCTAGCACAGTGGCAGAACCAGGCAGAAAGATCAGGTTCAGGAGTCAGGCTGTAGCACAGCTGGTTAAGCACGGGTGGCACAAAGGGCAAGGACTGGCTTAAGGATCCCAGTTCGAGCCCCTGGCTCCCCACCTGCGGGGGAGTCGCTTCGCAGGCAGTGAAGCAGGTCTGCAGGTGTCTATCTTTCTCTACCCCCTGTGTCTTCCCCTCCTCTCTCCATTTCTCTCTGTCCTATCCAACAACGAGGACATCAATAATAACTACAACAATAAACAACAAGGGCAACAAAAGGGAATAAATAAATAAAATAAATATTTAAAAAAATCAGGCTCCTCCATCCAGAAAGCAGGTTGCAGGCAGCCAGGGTCACCCAGAGAGCAGAGGCCAGCCCTTCTTCAGATAGGGGAGTCTGGGCTGGGCCTGATAAGCAAGGGCAAAGGAGTATCCGGTAAGCCTTTCAGCAGCCCCAGTGTTCCAGGCCAACCAAACTCTCAGGTCTGTTGTGAGAAGCCCTGGGGAGCCCAGAGGAAGAGCTAGGGATAACACGTGGGAAATGCAGCCCATCAAGAGAAAGGAAAAACACATTAGCTGGTGTGAAGGGAAGAGGATGCAGAGACACAATCCATAGCTTCAATGTTTCCGTCATTTGTGGCAGAAAGGTGAAAGCAAATTTTAGCAGGGCTAGCTCAAGTCCAAAGCCTAGGCTGCCTAAGCAAAGTGTTTCTGGATCAAGTCTTCTCTTCTCTTCCCTTCTCTTCCCTTCTCTTCCCTTCTCTTCCCTTCTCTTCCCTTCCCTTCCCTTCCCTTCCCTTCCCTTCCCTTCCCTTCCCTTCCCTTCATTTCCCTTCTCTTCTTTCCTCACTTCTCCTCTTTTCTTCTCCTATTTTATTTTATTATTTTATTTATTTATTATTTCATTTCATTTCATTCCATTTTATTGCTATCAGAGTTACTGCTGGGACTCTGCCTGCAGGACAAATCTGCTGCTCCAGATGACCATTTCCTCTCTTTGCTTTCCTCTTCTTTTCCTTCTTTCTTTCACTGATTCTTTCTTTATTTTTTCCCTTTTTGTAGGACAGGGGGAAGTTGACAAAAGGGAAGGGAAGGGAAGGGAAGGGAAGGGAAGGGAAAGGAATGGAAAGGAAGGGAAGGGAAGGGAAGGGAAGGGAAAGGAAGGGAAAGGAAGGGAAAGGAAGGGAAAGGAAGGGAAAGGAAGGGAAGAGAAGGGAAGGGAAGGGAAGGGAAGGGAAGGAAAAGGAAGGGAAGGGAAAGGAAAGGAAAGGAAAGGAAAGGAAAGGAAAGGAAAGGAAAGGAAAGGGAAGGAAAGGAAGGGAAAGGAAGGGAAAGGAAAGGAAAGGAAAGGAAAGGAAAGGAAAGGAAAGGAAAGGAAAGGAAGGGAAAGGAAGGGAAAGGAAGATAGACAGTGAGAAAAAGAGATACCTGCAGCCTGGTGAAATTGTGAAATTTCTCTCCTGCAGGTGGGGACCAGGGATTTGAACCCAGATCTTTGAGCATAGTAATGTATGTGCTCAACCCAGTGTTCCACTGCTTGGAAACCTCTGGATGTTTCTGTTGAAGCTTCTATAGGCACAGTGAGCATGGGACAAAATTATATACAGGAATGCATGGAATTTCCAGTAACTTTTGGATGATATTGGACAAGCAGGAGTTTCTATATACAGTCATCAATCATTTTCCTGACCTTTTGACTCAGGAGGTGGGAACTCAGGGTGGGTTGTAGCCCAACTGGCAGTACCTTGCTGAGCAAAGTATTATTCCTTTGAGTCTTGATTCCCCAGAACAGAGTCTAAATGGGAAGAGTTACAATATGTTCTTTCTTCAAAAAAGTTGAGAGGTTTGGGAGAGGAGTATAAGAGCATAAACATTAAAGTATCAGTAGTTGTGGCATGCGATCTTAAATATTTTACATATATTACATCCTCCAGTCTTTATGTTTTCTCTTCGACAATGGTAAAACTATTTATAACTTAGATAAGAAGGATCTGAGGCCTAGTGAAATATGAGACTTCTTCAAAGTCACACAGCCTACAGTTTCAGTTAGGATTCATTGTTATATCCATTGTTCAAAAAACACAGGTGTTTGCTGCAGGTGCTTCTCTTTCTCTCTCATTCTCTATCTCCTCCTTCCCTCTTGATTGCTCTCTCTCTTTATTCAATAAATAAATAAAATATTAAACAAGAAAATAGTGTCTGTTTTTATCAACTCCCAGATGACCCAATACCCACCATAATTTGGATACTGCTGTTTTAAGCCATAAGTTAGAAATGGGAATGTTTCCCTCTACCTTCTTGATGAGGATGATTACATGAATCATTCTGAGTGAATAAAATCATATCTTGTAAAGGAAGGTAAGTTATGAGGCCCTATTTTCTGGCTTATAGAGTATGGATACTTCTGCCTTGCTCTGTTGTTTATTGAAAGGTTAATTCTGTAGTAGTGACTTTCTCAGCAGGGAAATTTTGTCCAGCACATGGCATTGTGATGACAAAAATAGGAAGATGAGTTCTCTTTTGGCTCCTGTTTCCTGGGAGTGCTGGGGAAACACCCTCCTTTCACCTTCTGCTCCCACATCCTATTTTTGAACCTGACATATTTGGGCCCAGGGATTAAATGACCATCAGGGCCAACAAACCTGTGCAACTGCTCTGTTTCAAGTATTTCCCAGCACCTCCGATGTCCACAGCCAACCACTGGCCTCCAGATGGGTTGAAAGCACTAGTGACCCTCTTCTCTTTTTCTAGAATCACTTCTCAAAATTTAGTACTTAGCTTTGTATGTGAAAGCATCCCCACCTCAGGAGGTTATTTTATTTTTATTTAGTGTTTTTTAATTTAATTTAATTTATTATTTTCCCCTTTTGTTGCCCTTGTTATTTTATTGTTGTTGTAGTTAATATTGTTGTTGTTATTGACATTATTTATGTTGTTGTTGGATAGGAAAGAGAGAAATGGAGAGAGAGGGGAAGACAGAGTGGGGGAGAGAAAGAAAGACACCTGCAGACCTGCTTCACTGCCTGTGAAGTGACTCTCCTGTAGGTGGGGATCCAGGGGCTGGAATCAGGGACCTTATACTGGTCCTTGTGCTTGGCACCATATGTGCTTAACCCACTGTGCTACTACTGGACCCTTTGTTTAATGTTTTAATTTATTTTTTTCAGAGTTGGGGGCACATGCATATATGATTTTACCACTCTGGAATACTTTTTTATTCAGATAGACTGAGCGAGGGAGAGACACCATTGACACCGGGGTTTCCTCGAGTGCCACAACACTTTGTGTGCAGAATCAAGGCTTAAATCTGGGCCATACACATGACATTTGCCTGCCCTACCTGGTGAGTTATCTCTCTGTCCTGTTTGGCTTCATTTTGTTTTAGTTGTTTTTATTAGTGTCACCAGAGTTATCAGCTTAGTGTCTGCACAATTAATCCAGCCCTCCCAGTGCCCATTTTTTTCTCTTTTTTTTCCTCCATTCTTTCTTTCTTTTGTGGTTTTCCTTTATTAGATATGACAGAGAGAAATTGAAAAGAGAGGGAGATAGGAAGGGAGAGATAAAGTGGTGAAGCACTTCCTTAATTATATATAAAAAGGAAGCTTTATGAGTGGTGAAGAACGTTGCAGCGTTATTGGTGAAGCGCCACTCTCTTATGATTGGTGAAGCAACGCTGACTCTGTGTGGGTCATGCAGGCTATCCCGGGGTGGGAGCCGCCAGAGCCCAAGCCAAGCTGCTCGGTGGCATCACAGTGCTGGATGGGGCCTAAAAAATAAATAAAAGCTAAAAATAAAATAACGCCCATGTTCAGTGGGGAAGCAATTCCAGAAGCCAGACCTTCCACCTTCTACACCCAATAATGACCCTGGGTCCATACTCACAGAGGGTTAAAGAATAGAAAAGCTATCAGGGGAGGGAATGGGATATGGAGTTCTGGTGGTGGGAATTGTATGGAGTTGTACCCCTCTTATCCTATGGTGTTTGTCAGTGTTTCCTTTTTATAAATAAAAATTTTAAAAAATAATAATAAATAAGCTTCCTTATTTTTCTGAGGCTGGGGTATTTTATAGACCCCACTGAGCACGTGATGCCACGGAGCAGCTCGGCTCAGGCTCCAGTGCCTCCCATCCCCGGAATAGGCTGCAAGACTCATAACAGAGGCGGCGTTGCTTCACAATTCATAAGAGAGAGGTGTTTCACCATCAACGCTGCAGTGCTGCTTCACCACTTATAACGCTTCCTTTTCACAGCTGGAGATCACCAGGGATTCCAGCCCAGGTCCCTGTGCTTATTAATGTGTGTGCTCAACCAAATGCACCACTGCTCTGCCCTGGCTATAAAATTGAAATATATTTCTTCCCTGTGGTGTGCAGCAGTGTCAACCAGCCTAGTTGGTTCTCTAACAGGTACAGCTGAGGGATCCAGGCCTGTGGGTAGAGGCAAGGTCCTAGTGTGATGTGGCCACCATCTTGCCATTAATATTCTCTCTCTGACTCTCCACTTCCTTGTCTGGTGAATCTCAGCTGCGAGCTGTTGGTATTTTTTGCGTGGGATGATACTTTATTGTCCTGGACACTGTGGGAAGTTTAGCATTTCCCCAGCCACTAAATGCCAGTGGTGTCCCCATTGTCACTGACAAGTCCCAACAGCCCTACACATTTCCAAGTTGCCTAGTGGGGATGAGGCCATTCTGGGGCTGTTATTTACTCATCCTGCAAATGGACCAGGGCCTGGAAAGGCCTCACTCAGGCTGTGCTGCCTGGAAACTGCTGGGTAGCTCGGGAGCTGGAAGAACATACTGTGTTGACTATGTCAGACCCCAGTCCTATTCAGATTTACTTAATTTATAGCAGTTCTACAAGAGGACTTGTTTGGAGTAAACCTCCCATGGCCTAAAATAAAAAAAAAAGTGTGAAAAACCAGTGAACTGGATCAGAGGTTGCTAAATGACAGCCCAAGGGTCTAAGGCGTTTTGTGGACATGTTTTCCTTGGCATGGGCTAGAAGATATTTGGAACTCACATTAAAAAAAAAAAATCTAGAGTTTATGCTTCTTAAAAAAAAAAGTCAAAAACAAGAAGACCTTGGGACACTGAGGCCAAACTTCTACAAGGAGGGCAAAGGACTGGGGCTCAGCCTACCCACTGCTGTGGGGTATTCCTGGCCCTCATTTTTTTTTTTTTTTACTTGGCTCCAGAGGCATCTTAGCGTGCAAAGCTTGGATTAGATCCCTGATTCTCAACCCAAACTACCTGGAGACACTTTTAAAATCCCAGGCTGAGTGTCCTAAGTCAGACTAATTTAATAACTGTCTCTGGTGGTGGGGCTTAAGCATGAACTTAAAATATCTCCTTAAGTGATTGGCTGTTCAGCCATTCCGTCATGAGAGTCCATAGGCTCTGGAGGTGCTCTGGCTTGGAAATCAGCCTTAAGAGGCTGAGATGGATGGGGCTAGTGCTCCTTCCTCTCCCCCTCTTTTAAGATCCTAGCTTCTGTCTAGCTTCTTTCTTTGCGCCAGGAGGCTTTGACCTACTCACATTAATCTTCTAGCTCTGGTAGATAGTTGGTATTTGGCAAGTGTCCACTTGGCCTCCCACCAGATTCAGTGCTTTCTGCTTGAATTCAATAGGGTGTTCTGTTCTTAACAAGACCTCAGAGGGCTCAGAGCCCTGTCCTGGGGTCCCAGCTCTACCTATGGTAGACCCCCATACTTACCAGTTTCAGTCAGTCGTGGACACCAAAGCAACTCCAGGCTCCTTGCTAACACTCCCTTCAGAGTGAGAGCTTCCAGGAGTCTCTTTTCTGGCACCAGTACTGGATACATTTTGGATCAAATAAATGTGTTATGGGAGCTGTCTTTTGCACTGAAAAGTGCTTGGTAGCATCCCTTGCCTCTATCCACTAGAATCCAGGAAACTAAAATCTCCCTTCCCTCCCAAGTGAGTACAACCAAGTATCTTCAGATATTGCTAAATGTCCCTGGTAACAAAAATCAGACCAATGTAATGAAACTTCTGAAGTAAGTCACTATCTTGCTTTCCCTTAAGGCACAGAAGACATTTGTTAATATTCTAATTCCTATGCTACCTGCATGTCTCTATACTCTCTCCACTGCCTTGTGTCACTCCTTCCTACCAATACCTAAACCTCATAATCTCATTTGGATTTGTTTGTTGATTTTTGTTCACTATGACTGTGAACCTCTGTGATTCCACTGTTTACGGTGGACTTAATATTTTTCCCCCTTCAACTTCAGACAGAGAAGGTTGGACTCTATAGTATGATTCTACCATTCATGAAGTTCCCCCTTGTGCATGCACAGTCCTCCCATGCTGTAAGACTGGAATCTAACTCACTCACTGTGCATAGTAAAGTGTGGGCTCTACCATGTGAGTTGCCCCCCAGGCTCCCTATCTGATTTTTTTTCTTCCTTCTTTTAGATATAGAGGAAGACACCACAGCACCAAATCTTCCTTCAGTGTAGTTGGGGCTAGGTTTTCACCTGGGTCACAGCCATGAGAAAGCAAGAAAACTATGCAAATGAGCTATACTGCTGCCACTCCCACCCTCTCCAATTTGACATGTATAGGAGGCAAGTCTCTCTTTGCCCATCCATCTTTCAGGTTTATCATCAAGTCAATAATTACATATCTATTCCTCTATTTAATACCCTGGATATGTTCAATTCACATTTTCTTTCTTTATTATCTAATTTTTCTAAGGGTTCTTTTTTAAAAAAAAATTATTTATTTATTATTGGATAGCAACAGAGAGAAATTCAGAGGGGTGAGGAAGTAGAGAGGCAGAGAGATACCTGTAACCCCCTTTCACCACTTGTGAAGCTTTCCTTTTATAGGTGGGGACCAGGGGCTTGAACCTATGTCCCTGACTATTATAATGTGTACATTTAACCAGGTGAACCACTGCCTGGCCCCAAGATTCACATTTTCTATATTAAAATGTTAAGTTTAACAGGTTCTGCCTTTATCCAAACCTCAAATCCCTTTGTTACTTTTCATATCCATGGTTGCACAGCTTGATTATTTTTTGTTCTAGGCTTTCTTCCACAATCCATTCTTCTTCCTGCAATCAGAAAATTCTTTACTGAATATAAACCAGATGCTGTTGCTTACCTGCTTGAGAGACTCCAGTGGCTTTTCCATTATTACACTAAAACTAAAGCCCCTGTCTAGGATCCACAAGCCCAGCTTGGTCCCGGTCAACCACTCCTTTCCTTCCGTGTACTCCAGTGGGATACTCTTTCACCTTCTTGACTGTAGCAGATATGGCCTGCCTCAGAGATTCTGCACACTTGATTTCCTCTAGCACTTTTTTATTTCACTCTTGTTTTCACAATTAGCTCCTTTTGGATTCAGACCTCATCAAGATGTCACTCTGTAATAGTCTCTTCTTACCCCATATTATTCAGTATCCACTGAATCAAATAAATTAATCCACTGCATTTGATTACCCTTTAAGTAATTCTTAGAAAGTACTGTGGTTTTGCTCATTTGTTAGTTTCCCTGTTATCAGGCATCTTACTCTATTTGCATCTAGGAGGGCAAACTCCTCACCTGTCTCACTCATTGATGAATGTAGTATAGGACTTAGCATTTGCAACAGACATGGTATATCCCTACTGAAAGGGTCAGTGTATGGGCACAATGTAGTTCCACATCCTAGACTTCTATGAAAGATTTTTTAGATTGTCACCAGGGTTGTTACTAGGACTTGGTGCCTGCATGTGAATCCAATGTTCTCTGTATCCATCACCATCACCCACCCCCACCCCATCATACTTTTTTTATTGTCTTTTTATTTGAAAAGACAGAAAGTAATTGAAATGGGATGGGAAAGTAGAGAGGGAGAAAGAGAGACACTTGCAGTACTTCTCTTCCATTTATGAAGTTTCTCCCATGCAGGTGGGGACTGGGGGCTTGAACCCAGGTCCTTTTGCATGATAACATGTGTGCTCACTTCAATGTTCCATATGCCAGCTTCACTTCCATGACATTTTAAGATGATACAGACTCTGAATGAGTAAAATGTCAATTCACAGTGGGCCACTGGGAATTTCATGAATCACTCAGGGACTTATTACTTACTTTCTTGGTGTCTCTGTGACCATAATAGGTATTCTTTGGTAAAATGGTACTTATTTCTTAAATGTCAGTGATAGAAGGGAACTTGCAATCTGAACATAAGTTCATCATTTGACTAGTAAGAAATCCCCCACACCACAGCCACTTTATCATCTTCTGACTACCATCCCCTGCCACTGAAGCAGATTAAAAGTTTCAAGAGGATTCCTGCAGACAGTATATGGCTAAGTTGTGTTTTCTGATTCATTTTCCTACTCTCAGTATTTTAATGGGAAAATCCGGACCATTGGCATTTATTGATATTATAGATTTAAGATATTACAATGCATTATTTTAAACTTGGGTGTTCTTAGATATGACATTGTTGTTGTTGCTCTTGTAAAGCAGGTATGATGATAATTGATTCCTTTAACTGTTGCTTGTCTGAGAAGCTTTTTATTCCTCTATCTAATTTGAATGACTGGCTGGTAGAGTATTCTTGACTGAAATCATTTCTTATTGAACACTCAACATATATAATCTTGCCATTCACTTCTCGTTTGTAGAGTTTTTTGTGGAGAAAGCTGCAGGTTTTCCTATGTATGTGACTATTTTTTGCTTGTAGCCTTGAGGATCCCTCATATTCAATTATTTGTTTATTTATAATGCTGTTTGTGTTATTGCTGGGGCTTGTTCCTTGCATGAGGAATCCCCCACTCCTGATAACCATCTTTTCTTTTTTCTTTTCTCTCATTTTATTTATTTATTTGATTTGGCAAATAGACATTGAGAGTGTTAGGGAAGACCTAAAGGGAAAAAGAAAAACACTTGTAGCCTTACTTCACTACTCATGAAACTTCCCTCCTTCAGGTAGGGGGTGGGTACTTGAGCCTAGGTCATTGTACAGTGTAATGCATGCCTTTAACTGGTTGTACCAATGTACTCTCCCTGCAACACCCTGTCTTTGCTATTTGATGTGTCTTGGTGTATGGAGATATGGGTTCATTCTATTTGGAACTCTCTGAGCTTCTTTATGAAGCTTTATGTCCTTCCTGTTGTTTAATGCAGAGGAATTTTCTGCTATTATTTTACATAGTATGTTTTCTTCCTGTTCCTCTCATTTTTCCTCTGGCCAACCAATAGTGGTTATACTAATTCCTTTTAGATCATCCAACATGCCTCTGGTGTTTTCAGTGTGGATCTTGGTAATTCTGTTTTCTGCCTCAGTTGTTCTGCTTTCACTTCCTTTGGCTCTATTTAGTTCAGCTATTGTGTTACTTTGCTCAGTTATTTTGTCAGTTTGTTTAGCTAGTTGGGTTCTTAACTCAGCTATTTCATAATCTATGCTTTCTCTCATAATATAATTTTTTTTGTTTTCTCACTTCTGTTAATGCTTTCATCAGAGGCTTTCCTCATTCTTGTGATTGTTACATCAATTGATGCTTGGATATGTTAACTATTCTTATTTATAATTGCTCAAACTTGGAAGCAACATAGGTGTCCAAAAAAGAGATGAGTGGCTAAAAAAGGTTGTAGTGTATATATACACAATAGACTACTAATCACCAATCAGAAATGCTGAAATCTAATTTCTTCACCTCAACTTGGATGGAGCTTGAAGTAATAATGTTATGTGAAATAAGCCAGAAAGAGAAGGATGAATGTGGGAAGATTTTACTCATGGGCTGAACTTAAGAAATACAAATAGAAAGGGGAAACACAAAGTGAAACTTAGACTGTCTGGATGTATTTCACCAAGGCAAAGGACTTTGGGAAAGGAGAATAGACCCTTATTGGTGAGAACTTCAGAAAACTTCACTTATCTGACAGACCACTGCTATTGTCCTGAGTCTGGTCTGAATGGTCTGGTGCCATATTCTTTTTCTCAGTACCTTATAATTTTCACAATTGGCAGAAAGACACTCTTACATCTGAGATTAAAGGGAAATTGAGTTATTTAGAAAAGGGCAGACTTACAAGAGGTATGGACATGGAATAACTGGGACCAAATCACCTCTCCTGCCAAAACAACAAATAAATATAACAATAGAACCAACTGAAATCATAATCTACAGCTGAAAGTTCTGCATCCTCAGGTGGGTGCTCATGTGTAGTTGGAGTGAAAAGGGATGTGGGCGAAGGTTGAAGAACAGCAAAGTCAAATCAGAGCTGTGGGGGGCACGGATGCTAAATTGTGCCATTTTGGTGATTTCACTTTAAGTGCAGCAAGCAAGTAACATTGTTCCTAGTGTTGGAAGGAAAGAGACAGGGGCTTAAAACCTCTCAGTCTTTGACTGAGGGGGGGCTTTAGCCTTCTGAATTTAAGGCAACATAAAGCAGGGCATTTGTGACTACAAGACAGCCCAAAGCAACCACCCCCGCCCCATCCCACCCACCACAGATTATACAAACAAGAGAAACCTAGAGATCACAATACCACCACCTGCTGGCCATCAATAACCAGCACAAAAAATGCACAAGCAGAGAAACAGAACTAAACAGCCAACTATGCCATATCAGCCAGACAGAAATGAAACAGAAGAAATCCAAGGAATTACAGATTTAGAGAGACTCTCAGAGACAGACTATACAGAGCTCATTATGATGACTCTCCAAGAAATTAAGCAAGAGTTAAAAGAGCATGTTAGTATGGAATTAAAACATGCGAGAGAGGAACTTATAACAGAGATCACTAAGAATCTTCAAATCTTGAAAGAAGAACTTCAAGAAGGAAAAAAATTGCTGGCTGCTAGGGAAAGAAAATAAGTTACATGCAAAGGCAGGGCAATAAGACTTTCATCAGATTTCTCTTTAGAAACTCTAGAGATAAGAAGAGAGTAGAATGATATATTCAAAGTTCTTTTTTTTTTCTTTAAACATAACTGTCTTTTAAAAATATATATATTTATTTATTCCCTTTTTTTGCCCTTGTTGTTTTATTGTTGTAGTTCTTATTGTTGTTGTTACTGATGTCCTTGTTGGATAGGACAGAGAGAAATGGAGAGAGGAGGGGAAGACAGAGAGGGAGAGAAAGATAGACACCTGCAGACCGGCTTCACTGCTTGTAAAGTGACTCCCCTACAGGTGGAGAGCCAGGGGCTTGAACCGGGATCCTTCTGCCGGGATCCTTCTTGCACTTTGTGCCACGTGCGCTTAACCCACTGTGCCACAGCCCAACTCCCAATATATTCAAAGTTCTAAAGGAGAGTGAATTCTAGCCCCAAATATTGTATCCTGCAAAATTATCCTTAAAATATGAGGGGGAAATAAAAGTTTTCTCAAATATTCAAGGACTACGGGAATTCACTACAATCAACCCCACCTTACAAGAACTACTGAACCGAGTCCCATAAGAAAGGAGGAAGCAAAGGAATACACTTTCCAAACACCAAGTAGCAGATGCTACCATGATGTCAGCCTGACTCTTCTGGACAGACGACTTCACCAATGTACCCTGGAACCCCCGCCCCCCTCCAGAGCCCTGTGCTAGTAGGGAAAGATAGGGGCAGGCTGGGAGTATGAATCAACTTTTCAGTGCTCATGTCCACTGGAGAAGCAATTATAGAAACCAGACCTCCCACTTTCTGCACCCCATAATGACTCTGGGTCCATGCTCCCAGAGAGAAAAAGAATAGGAAAGCTTCCAATAGAGTGGATGGGATATGGAACTTTGGTGGTGGGAAATGTGTGGAATTTCACCCCTCTTATTCTATGGTTTTGTCAATATTTTTTATTTTTTGTTTTACAAATAAATTAATTTTTAAAAAGATAAAAGAAAGGAATAGAGGCAGAAGAATAGAAAAAAAATCCCCAAATATATATAACAAGAGATAGATAGCTATAGAAATAATAGTCAACTTACATCTGTAACCTTGGAGAACTGCTGTAGTTTCCAATGGAGGGAATGGTGACACACAATTTTGGTGGTGGGAATGGTGTGTAATTATACCCATGTTATCTCATAATTTTGTAAATCAACAATACATTACTAATAAAAATTAAATAAAAAATACAAATAAACAAAAAAGAAGAAAAGGGCATACACCGTCAACCCCAGTTAGGTAAGACTTAATGCCTGTAGTAGGATTTGAAAGATGAAGTCCATGAAAGTGAGTTGTCAGGCCAGAGACATAATTCACTTGGCTATTGTGCTCTTTTACCATGTGCAAGACTCAGGTTCAAAGCCAGTCACCACCACATTGAAGGAAGCTTTGGTTTTCTGTTTGCCTCCTCCATATCTATCAATAAAATACAATAAAGCAGTATAGAAAGAGAGGATAGATGAATAAATAAGTTGGTAAAAATTATTATCAGAATGAGTTCAAAGACTAAAAGGAAAAGAAGATAGTAGGATAAATGGAAAAAGAGAAAGAAAAAAAATGGAGTTACAAAGTGTTAATGAGATTGATATTAGACTCACAGGTTCAAGGGACAGTGATGTTAAAGTTGGTTATGTGACAATGTGCAAACTCATTTCTTGCTCTCTTCCTTTGAGAAACAAGAAAAGTGTAGCAAATGTCTTGAAGTCATCTCTAGAGTCCATTTTATTTGTCACCTTTTGATTCAAAGTCACAGCCACATTCCAGAATAAAAGAATAGACCAAAGATCAATCTTGAACATCCTTTCAGTTATCACTTCATCAAGTTATCAAAATGTATCAATTTATCCCATATCAGGCAGTGGTTTTCAAAGCCTGATGAACCAACTGAAGTAACAAAATGAAACAGCAGTGAGTGAACAAAAGAACTACCTCCCTCTACTTAGATAGATAGCCAGGTGCTGTAAAGTCCAAATATTTTTTTATTTCAACCCTAAAATTTATTTTTTAATTTTTTTTATATTTAGTTATTTACCCTTTTGTTGCCCTTGTGTTTGTTTTTTTATTGTTGCTGTTGTTATTGATATTGTCGTTGTTAGATAGGACAGAGAGAAATGGAGAGAGGAGAGGAAGACAGAGAGGGGGAGAGAAAGATAGACACTTGCTTCACTGCCTGTGAAGTGACTCCCCTGCAGGTAGGGAGCCGGGGGCTTGAACCGGGATCCTTATGCCAGTCCTTGCGCTTTGTGCCACATGAGCTTAACCACTGTGCTACCACCTGACTCCCAACCCTGACATTTCTATATGGGTTTTCTGAAGCCTCTCTGGTGCTTTAACAATTTTATTTCATTTAAGTATTCCCCCCAAAATTGACAGGTATTATTCTGCTCAAATTGTCCACAAGGGAACTAGTACTCCAAGACTTTTGCTCAAGGTCACCCTGAGTGCCAGATGGCAGCAGCTTTGTTCTTGGTGCTTTTCCTCAGGTTTCCTGACTCCATCCTAGGAACCTGTAAACTACAGGCTCTCAGGTCTATGTTTTCTTCCTTTCTCTTGCTTTTGCTTTTACTTTTTACTTTTCTTTACTGATCCAGGCTGACTTCTTCAGATGGAATAAGAGAGACACAGAGAAAGGAAAAGACACCACAGTACTAAGTTTTCCTCCAGTGCTATGGGAGTTGGACTAGAACTTGGGATGTACACATGGCAAAGCAAGCATTTTCCCAGGTAACTTATCTCCCCAGAACCCCAAGTCATAGTTTGTAAGACAAGTTTGGTCAGTAGGAATCCATGATAGAAGAATAGAGAGTATAAGCTAGGTATTCCTTTCCTTCTCCTTACTCCAGCAGTGACCCCATGTGCTTGGGGCTGGGCTTCCATCTCCTGTAAGATCAGTCCCCTGGCTTCTGGGACTCTGCCACCACCCTCTCCTGAATTCCCACCAGACTCAGGAACAGTAGCATTTTGTGGCTGTTGGTTTCTTCACTCACTTCAGCCTTTCAAGTTTTCTTATCCTTTATGTCTACTTCCTCTTCTTAAATTTGCTATCATGAGGACCAGAAGGATAGTTTACTTGGATGCTACACCTACCTCCTTTGTCATATGCTTGATCCAGGTTCAAGCTTGGGCCCCACTGCACTGGAGGGAGATTTGGTACTCTGATGTCTTTCCTGCTTTCCCTCACTCTGTTTGCCTTTCTGTCTCTGTCTCTGTCTTCCTATCTTGAAAAAATAAAATAAAAAGATGGCTTAGAGCATTAAAACTCTGGCAACCACAATGGCAGCACATACATTGCCATGTGCCAAAACCCAGGTTCAAGCCTCTAGTCCCTTCTACCCTGAGCAGTGAAACAGGTTTGCAGGTGTCTCTCTTCCTTTCTCCCCAACTACCTTATTTATCTGCCAATTTCTCTATGTCTTTGCTAAAGAAAGAAATTAAGGGATAAGGAAGGAAAGAAAGACCAAGAGAAGGAGAGAAAAAAAGAAAGATAGAGTGAAAGAGGAAGGAAGGAAAGAAAGATTGAAAAAAGGGAAAAGCTGCTGGGAGGGGTTAGATTCCTCATGCAACCACTGAGATGAAGGATAGCCCTGACAGTAATTAAAATCAAATGAAGAAATAAAATAAATAAATAAATAAATAAATGCAAAAGAAACATTTTATGATGAATAAAGGAAATTTATGTTGTCCTGCTTGGCTCCAGATTGAGTTTCCTATGTTAATATTGAGACACATGGCAGAAATGGCCTTTGATAGTACAGAAGATTATGTGTGTGGGTGCCTGTGTTTTGCATAGATTTTACTATTCAACAGCAAAATTCTTCAGTGGGTGAACTGAACTTAATGTAACTAGATTTCCTACTCTAGTTTCATGCCAGGTATGTAGAAGCACCAGCTAATGTTTGTAGGCCTAATATTGTTCTTTGGTTATTAAAAAAAAAAAAAAGAACAGATCCTATCAGAGTGGTCATTTAGTTCATTTCTCCATTTCTAAGTGTCTGTTGGACATAAGAAATACAGGTCCTTCAAGTCTGTGTAATGAGTCACTGAGAAGTTCTAACGTCATACTTTACAAAGCCACTTGGGGAACTGCACCCTCTTTGAACCACATTCATTATTTTTTATGAGAAAATATCAATTAATTGAAACTTGGGGAGCTGTACAATGGCCCAATAAAGTGGGAAGAAACTAGGTGAGAGATTTGGCGGAAAAGAGAAAGAACATCATCTTTTCATTTCCACTTGTTCATTACCATTTGTTCATGCTGGGAGGACTCAGAAGTGGGCAAGGTTGGATCAGTATTGGGAGATCTGGGGGCTGGGTGCCCTTTGCCACTAGCCAGCTGTGTGGGCTTAGGCAGCAGGTGCTTGGAGGAATGAACAGTGAAGAGATAGTGAGAGGGCAGCCATCTACAAGTCCAGAAGTGAGGCTTAAGAAAAACATCAATCATGCCAGCCCCTTCATCCGATGCTGTGAAAAAAATAATCCCTTAACCAGGGGGGGGGTTCAATCTGGGGGAAATCTGGAAAATAGGAAACACTGGCATTTCTACCATAAGAAATTTAAGTCAACGGGTTAAACGCAAACTGACAAGAACCAAGAGTCATATGAACTGGTAGGCTTAAATTATTTCATCTCTGGTGTTTTATTATGTCAGCCCACCAGCATAGCAATAGAGACTTGTTTTTGTCCATTCATTCAACAGATACTGATTATGTGCTAGACATTGATTTGTGAATTAGGATCTAGAGTGTTGAAAAAAGATCACAAAGGATCCCACTCTCAGGAAACTTAAAATCTGACATAAGGGCCAGGTGGTGGCACACCTAGCTGAGCACACACATTACAGTGCACAAGGACCTGGGTTCAAGCCCCCCCATTCCCACCTGCAGGGGGAAAGCCTCAAGACTGGTGAAGCAGGTCTGCAGGTGTCTCTCTGTCTTTTTCTTTCTTGTTTTTAATATTTATTTATTTATTCCCATTTTGTTGCTTTTGTTGTTTTATTGTTGTAGTTATTATTGGATAGGACAGAGAGAAATGGAGAGAGGGGAAGACAGAGTGGGGGAGAGAAAGATAGACACCTGCAGACCTGCTTCACCACCTGTGAAGTGATTTCCCTGTAGGTGGGGAGCCAGGGCTCGAACTGGGGTCCTTACACAGGTACTTGCACTTTGCACCATGTGCGCTTAACCCGCTGGGCTACCACCCGACTCCCTGTCTTTTTCTTCTCTTTGCAAGCTCTCTGTCTTGTTAAATAAAATAAAGGAAAAGTAAAAAGAAAACAAAATGTAACCACCAGGACCAGAGGATTTGTCATGTAAGCACTGAACAATAGCAATAATCCTGGTGGCAATAAAAGTAATCTTTCAAGAAAAAAAACTGACAGGAGAGCTAGACAATGTAAAAATCATAAGAACTGACGAGGGAAGAGAAAAGAAATAGAGACGTGTACTTTCAGATGCATGATGCTGGGTGAGGGTAAGGTTGATAAAGAACAGGGCGTTTCTCCAGCTCCAAAGATGGCTCAGTGGTAAAGCTCTAGATTTATAAGTGCAAGATTCTCCAATTCTATCCCTGACACTACAGTGCAGCTCTGGCTTCGATTTCTTTCTATCTATCTATCAAAATAAATAAAATAAAGAGTTTTTTTTTTTTTTTTTGCAAGCGTTGTTTTATCCTAAACTACTTCAGTGTTGCATTCCTGGTCTGGAAGGTGAATGGCTTTTGTCAAAAGCTGTGATCTCTTGTTTGTGCTCATGGAAAGTGACCTGATTTCTTAGTACTCCAGGAAAGAGAGCACAAAGGTAAACTCTGCTAAGTACTGCAGGGCCTCACAAAGCTCAGGCAGAGGAAGGAGTAATTGATGAGAAGGAAGAGGAAGTGGGTTCTCACCTCAGCCCCATCACAAGCTGTTAGTGTGATGGCCTGGTACAAAGCCCTTCCTCTGTCTGGACCCCTATTTCCTCATCTTCAGAAATGAAGAGGTTAAAGTAGTTCATCTATCTCCAGCTCTGTGAAATCTCTTCTGAAATCTAGTTCACTGAGGACTAATACTGAAAGGAGGAAGAAAAGACAGGAAGGGAGGGAGGAGAAGGGAAATGGAGAGAGGTTCCACCATGACTTGCGAAGATGAGCTAGGAGGTGTTCTTCTCGAAATCTCTTTCCTTTTTCTTAATAGAGGGAATTAGCTATCTTCAACATTCTTTTTCAGTTCATAAAGATTTTACAAATCTCTGAACATTTGATAATGCTTTCACATCTACCCGAGTGTTCATTTGTTCTAGCAGGAAGATATCCTTAGACTCAGAGTTGGCACTAGCCAGGTCTCAAGGCCTCTATGTGCCCTCTCATTCCATTCAGTGTGACCTCTTTCAGGGGTTTAGCTTCCAAACAAGAAGCTCTAAAAATGCAACCCTGTAAAAACCACAGACTTTTCATTTAGTAACTAGATAATCAATTAAGTCAGTCTTTGCTGACAAAGATCTTAGAAAACATACAAAATTAAGAATTGGTGTGTTGGCATGTCCTGGAAAGAAAAATAATCTCTTTTACCCTACTTCTCAGAGTGAGGAAGAATGACCACAGGCATCAAAAAAATCAAACTGTATTAGAATTGACAGACAGTAGGTCAATTAGGAAAACAAAAATTAGAGTTATCAGTGCTCAACAATAGGCAAAATAATTTTGCTTAAAATAATTTTGACATACTCATTAAATATTATGTATCATATAAAATTTTATTGTAAAAAACTTTTGAGTACATAAAAATACAACACAATGGTATGTGAAAAAAACAAGATACAAAGAATAATTCAGTATAGTCTTTATTTTTACTATTATATTATCATATCATCAGAACTGAACACAAATATTTCAAGTAATCAGCAGAAATAACACCCAGAATGAGGAAGTCTGAGTGGTTTTCATTTTCTATTTTTGACTATCTTGCATGTTCAGATTTCCTTTAGTATATATTTATGTATTGGTTTGTTTAGTAATCCAGTCAATCTTGCTTATGCATCCAATAGGAGCCTCCATGCTAGAGACAGAGGCAAATCCCAGCCCTTCTGAAGATTCCCTTCTTGTGTGGAATGGGCACAGAAAACTAAGAAGAAAAATGAGCAAACAAGCAAGTGGTGTAGATGATGGCATTTGCTGCGGCTGCATCCTGAGGGTGCTGAGGAAAGACAACGCAGGGAGTTGTGGCTCTGTCTTGCCTGCATTCAAGGAGGATGGCCCCAAGGATGGTACAAGTGGAAAATGATGGACACTAGTACACTTGAAGGTCTGAGGGAAAAGCATATCCATCAGAGGGAATGGATAGGGCCACAGAGTCCTCATCACTTCTGGCACTGTGCACCCAAAAAGCTTTGCTCTTGTAGGCACTATGTGGACCACAAGAAGCTTTCATCTGGACAGGAAAGGTGCAAGATGATTCTGAAGACTGAGTAGACAGAGAAGGGGCTCCCACTAGAATCAGGGAGAGCTATCACGTAAAATTATATTTCTTAAAATTTGCCAAATCTGTGACATCAGTTTTCACTACTGTAAACTAAGGTGACTGGTCAAGGTGAACAACTTCTAAGCACTTAAAGTGAATAGAAAAAAAAAAAAAGCTATTATTTTTGTGTACCTGATTAGCTTTTACTAAATGCATGTCAGATTTCTTCTTTCATTTTCTGTCTTTTTGTTTCTTTTGTCATTAAAGGGATTTCACTGTTCCAGGTTGACATTTTCTGATAGAAAGAAAGAAACAGAAGAAACAGAGACCAAGAGACAGAGAGAAATACACCAGAGCATCAAAGCTTCCTCCAATGTGTTGGGGGATGGACTTGAAACTAGGTGGCATGAATGACAAAGCAAGCACACTATATAAGTGAGCTATGCTGTCTGTCCAGCATGCCAGCTTCTTAAACACGGGTCCCAAACCTTGTTACTCTCTTATTTCCTGACAGACTGCATTTCATGGAATATCACAGGTTCCACAGAGGAGAACCTGGCTGGATGAAATATGCTTGAATGTGTCAGTCATTCACAGTGTCAACCTCTACTATGCTTCCTTGTAAATTCACCCAGTGTAGGCTCTATCCTAGAGTTAATAGAGACTTACTGTCAGCTTTTTACAGTAAAGACTGACTATGATGTTTTAGAATGTTCACCAATAATGCATAGGAGCCTGGAAGGAAAGAGGGATGGAAGCAGAGATATAGAGAGATGCCCAATTTTCTGACAAAGTCAAGACTCCCTCTGGGTCTTGACATTCCAGAGAGGGCACTTAGGAAGGAAGAGATGCACCATCCTGATCCATACACAACCTCTTTTTCAGGGGCTCAAACCCTAGCAGAAAGTGTGAGACTCTGCCTATTTATAGTCCAGGGAAATGAGGCACAAAGAGACACAGTGACTCATGTGCCAAGGATTTCTGACTGCAGGGCCTCCTCTCAGCTAATGTGAAAAGCAGGCCCCACTCAGAGTGTCATAGCGGGAGGGGAGGGATTTTGCCTGGGCCAGAATGGAAGGGAGCAGCAGGGGCTTGGGGCAGGTTGAGGCAGGGGTGGGGTGTGTGTATGGTTGTGGGGTGGGGGAGACACACATCCTAGGATCCTTAGCAGAAACCATGACAAATGCCCTGATACCTTGGGTCTGACACTCCCATAATCCAAGAAGGGCTAAAATTGGCTGCAGAACTGGTGTTATGAAATGCAAGAGCAGATCACACAAAAGAAATAAGCAAAAGTTGAGTCAGCCAGATGATAATCCTTGCGGAGAGCATGCAAATCCAAGCAAAAATAGATTAGAGACACTTTCCCCCAGAGACAGAGCTTGGAGATGCTGGAACCAAACCCTGCACGTGAAGGGTGTGGAGGTGGAGGGGAGGGGTTGTTGGAGGGGCCGGGTGCACCCAGGGATGGAGAACAAGTTTCAGTAGCAGAATCAAGGCTGGGATTCAAACCCAGCCCTTCCCCTTTAACTGAAGTCTGCCCATTTCTTCAGGATTCGCCATGGGTCTCTTTTATCTGCTGATCCCATAGCCAGACAATGGGGAGAGAAGTGCACAATTAAGGAAGTTTCTATTGGTTGGGAGAGATAACTCAACAGGTATAGCATCAAACTTGCATGCCTGAGACTCCCATGAGCTCCCCAGTGCTGCACGTTCTCTGGTGGTGCTCTGACTCCCATCTCACCACTGCATTTGGAATAAAGAAAACCAATCTATATTAGAAAATGTACAGGGGGCTGGGCAGTGGCTCACTGGGTTAAGCTCACATAGCACTGAGATCAAGGACCCTAGCAAGGATCCCGATTTGAGCCCTTGGGTCTCCCACTTGTAGTGAGGCAGGTCTGCAGGTGTCTTTCTGTCTCTCTCCCTCTATCTGTGTTTCCCTCCCCTCTCAATTTCTCTCTGCCCTATCCAACAAAATGAAAAAAAAAAAAAAAGCCTCCAGGAACAGTGGATTTATAGTGCAGGCATCAAGCCCCAGTGATAACCCTGGAGGGGCAAAAAAGAAAGAAAGAAAGAAAGAAAGAAAGAAAAAGAGAGAGAGAGAGAGAGAGAGAGAGAAGAAGAAGGAGGAGGAGGAGGAGATGAGAAGGAGAAGAGAAGAGAAGAGAAGAGAAGAGAAGAGAAGAAAAGAAAAGAAGAGGAGGTGAGGGGAGAGGAGAGGAGAGGAGAGGAGAGGAGAGGAGAGGAGAGGAGAGGAGAGGAGAGGAGAGGAGAAAAGGAAAGGGAAGAAAAAGAAGAAAAAGAGAATGTGTATGGGGGCAGAAGCAATTAGCTCAGCCACTAGGGCACATGCCTTGCAATGTCCATCTCCTCTGCAGGTTCCAACCCTGGCACCACATAAGTGTGTCAGAGCCTGTGGGATGCTCCACTACCCTCCTCTCTCTCTCTCTCTCTCTCTCTCTCTCTCTCTGTCTGTCTGAATAAGGAAGTCAGTAAAGAAGTAGTGCGATAGTAAAATGATTGCATTTTTGCCATATATAGATATATATATTTATTTTTTTTTAAGTTGAGCACTGTTCAGCTGTGGCTTGTGAAAGTGGTGTTATAGCTCAGAGTCTCTGGCATGAGGGTTGATTGCATAACCATTATGCTATTTTTCCAGTTTTATTTGTTTTTATCATGGGAGTAGTAATGGTTTACAGTGCAGTTGTGGACACATGGGTACAGTCTTTCATATATCCATGACAGGTGTCCACAAAAGACTTCTCCCCAACTTAGGCCTGTTGCCATCATCATGCAGCAGAACCCCAAAGCCCCCACTTCCTCACTCTATCCCCTACCTTCCATCTCCAGAGTCCTTTGCTTTCGTGAAATACACCAAACCCAGTCCAAGTTTTCCTTTATGTTTTCCCTTTCTGTTCTTATTTCTTATGTTTCACCTATAAGTGAGATCATCCCATGATTCATCCTTTTCTTTTAGGCTTATCCTACTTAACATGATTCCTTTAAGTCCCATCTAAAATGGGACAAAGCAGAAGAAAACATTTATTTTTTTAATTACTTTCCCCCCTTTTGTCTCCTTTGTTGTTTTGAAAACCTTTATTTTTAAGAGAGACAGAGAGGTAGAGAAAAGTAGGAGCAGTTCTAAAGAGACCTCAGCATTAAAATTTCATTCAGTTTGATGGGTTCTGGCTCAAGTCTATATCCTGTACAGAACAAAGTGGCACATTATCAAAGTGAGCTATTTTCCCAACTTTATTTTTTAATGAGTATTTAATAAATAAAGTAATATATAGTGATATCAAAGTACCTTGTTGTCATGAGCTACGCACACATGCACACACAAAAATTTAACATACCCCCACACACACAAATTTTATTTGGAGAGGAATTTCTTTCATTAAGTACCACATACCAATAGCATTACTTGGGTGTCTAAGTTTCCCACCCCAATTCAACTATGGTTACTAGAAGAAACCACTGTAATCCAGGCCTAGAGTTTTACAAGTGAAGACTCGTGATCAGAATGGATAAGCATTGCACATCACTTACAAACAAAACTAAACCTGAAACAATCCAGACAGACAACGCCTAATCTGGTGTTCCTGCTAGACTGCAGGAGGAAAGTCATGTTCTACCGTACACATGGGTGTCATTTTCAAAATGACAAAAGAGAGGTGTTAGAGGCTTAGAAAGTTTCTAGCTAATTACTCTGACTGGGGCCTGCAATCTTGGCATACTGTTCAGTGAATTTCCAAAGAAGTCTTTCAACTTCTTTGGAAGTTCCTTGCCATAGGAGTAACAATCACAGACATCCAATAAATAAACATTATCTGGATGTTCAGTACTTACCTGACACATCACTGGGGCTTTTAAAGGTACTTTTAATCTCTGGATTTCCATAGCACCAATGTTGGTATCATCATTCTTTTTTCTTTTATTATTATTTTTTTCCAGAGGGAAATACATCTAGGAGAGGCTGAGTAATTTTCTCTAGGTCATAGACTCAGGAAGGGGCAGGGCTGGAATTTGGCCCTCTGTTAGATTTTGTTATGCACCTCAGTTATATGGTAAACTGTCTCAATGACATACTGCACACAAGTGTGGGGGGGGGGAGGCAGGGGTGATGTCCAACCCTGGAGGAGTGTGGGACTTGGTTTCTCTGGCTCATTTCTCTTTGGGGCCCTTCAATCAGATGGGAGATATCTGATTGCCCCCAGGAAACTCTGAAGAACTTGCTGCCCTGAGACTTTGAAAGACATACTGGCCTGCAGATGGGAAAGAAGCACACTCAGGTGAATTCCAAATAGAAGGACACAAATAACAGAAAGGGTATAGAACAAGGGGAAACATTTAAAAAAATCACTGGATTGCCATGTATGTGAGCCATGTTCAAGCCTGATCCCCACTGCACTGAAGAGAGATTTGATACTGTTTTTTGGTTTGTTTGTTGACTCCAGGGTTATCACTGGACCTTGGTGCCTGCACTAGGAATCTACTGTTCCTGGAAGCCATTTTTTCCATTTTACTGGGTAGGATAGAAAGAAATTGAGAGGGGAGGGTGAGATCGAGAGGCAGGGAGAAAGACCCTTGTAGATCTGCTTTGCCACTGTGAAGCACCCCCTCCCCATCACAGGTGGGGAGTTGGAGGCTCAAACCAGGTTCCTTACATGGGTTTTTGTGCTTAATACTATAATACTATGTGTGCTTAACTGGGTATGTGTTCATTTCTCCTTCTCTGTCACTTCCCCCTTGCTACCGCCCCTCTCTGTCTCCCGTGAAGCTAGCTCAGCATTCTGGAACCCACTTCTCTGCCTTCTCTGTCTCTATATAGAAATACATTAATTAAAACAATGTTTGTATTTTATGTGAAATGTATATATATATCTTTGACAGCAGACCTAGAGAAATTCCTTCACCGAATAAAATTGTCTAGGGCAGTGGGTGGATCACCTCATGTTACCAAAGATCCAGATTCAAGCCTTTAGGCCACCATATGGGAACTCCTTCAGAGGGGAAGTATTACGAGTGTTGGAACATTCTTCTCCTTCTCTCTGTGACTCCCTCCATCTATAACTCTTCTGTCTCTGGACTTCAATCTATCTAGAGTGAAGAAGGAAAATAAATGGTCACCAGCAAAGACTGAGTCATGTAGGCACTGAGTCTAAGAGGTTATCCTAGAGGCAAAAGAAAAGAAAGAAAAGGAAAAAGAAGAACAATTTCTTTCAGTGCATTTTATAGCATTTTTTTTTTCTGTTTATAATGTCTCCAGGAACAAGATATTACCTTGTAGACTGCTTTAGCTGTTAGACAGGTTGGGTCTTCCTATTGGGTGGAACTCTGTTCCCCAGATGAGTCCATGCTTTGGGAGAAGATCCACCCTTTGGTTTACCAACACACAATCCAGTCTTTTCCTACCCAGAAATAACTAAGCTTTTGGAAGAAATTATTCTTTTTTTCTTTTCCTGGTGTTCCCTCAAGAGTGCTGAGCTGACTGTTAAGTGTGCAGGATGTTAAGAGGTGTCCCATGGAAAATAAACATATCAAGGCAAACAGACGAGATCCCATAAATTGCGTTTTGTGGGTTTGCTAAGTCAAACTGGGTCAACCAGGTATGTTTCCTGGAAAATGGTGGGGTATTTTATGTGCTGCTTCACAACTTGAACTACCAAATGGAAGTACTGTGGCCAGGGAGTATCTCAGTGGGTAGAGTATAAGACTTGCTTGCTTGGGGTCACTGGTCTTGGCACTGCATATGATGGAGTTGTGCTCTGCTTTCACTGTCTCTGTCTCTTTCACTGTCTTTCATGAAGTAGATCAGTAAGAAAATGTTCAGGATGGGAATATCAAGGCATGCATATTTACCAAACTTTTAACTTCAAAAAGTAGGGGGTTATTTATTTATTCATTTATTTATTACCAAAGCACTGCTCAGCTCAGACTTATGGTCATAAAGGGGATTGAACCTGGGACACTGGAACCTCAAGCATGAGTCTCTTTGCATAACCATTATGCTATCTAGCCCCATCCCTCAAGTCCTTTTTATTCTTTTATAATATATTTTGTTATCTTCTTTTCTCTTTCTTTTCATTCATTCATTTTTTTTTTATTGCCACCAGGGTTACCACTGGGCCTTGGTGCCAGTACTATGAATCTGCCTCATCCAGCTGCCATGTTTTACTTTTTTAATTTCATATTTTAGTTGATCAGACATAGAGAAATTGGGAGGGGAGGGTAAAGATAGAGGGAGAGTGAAAGAGAGATGCTTGTAGACCTGCCTTACCACTTATGAAGCTTCTGCAAGTGGGCAGCTAGAACATGGGTCTTTATGCATGGTAGTGTGTGCATTCAGCTGGGTGTTCCACTGCCTTGTCCCTCTTATTTTTTTCCATATAGACTATTTGGGAAGTGCTTCCCTATACAAATGTAGGTTCAGTCCTCTGGTGACCATGACCATTTTCTTCTCTCTCTTTTTTTTTTTTTATTTTTGACAGAGGCAGAGGGACAATGGAAATCGTGAGGTAGTGAGAATGGAGACACCTGCAGCACTTCTTCACCACTTGTGAAGCTTTCCCTCTGCAGGTGGGCATTGGGAGCTTGAACCCAGGTCTTTCAACATGGTAATGAGTGTGCTCATTACCACCCAGCCCCTAAGATGCAGGCTTTTATTGTCACTGTCTCTAAACCAAAAAGCCAAAAATACACACTCAAGTATTCATTTTGAGACAAAATATTACAGTTTTCTTACTACCCTTACTCTTTCTCTCTGGTAGGGCTATCAGATTGACTTACAGAATGCTCAGTTAAACTTGAATTTTAGATAAATAATAAGGAGTTTCATGGGCCAAAAAAATATTTCACCTGGATAATGCACCTGCTTATGATGCATGAGATTTAACTTTGAGAGTTCAGGCTCCATCAGACTGGAGGAAATTTCAGTGTTGTGGTATCTTCCTATATCTCTCTATTTCTGTATTTCTAGCTAAAAAAAAACTGACCCAAAGAGGTGAACTTCCAGCAATGACAAAACATAAAAATAAAAAATAAAAGAATTATTTTGTAAGTATGTCCTATGCAATATGTGTGAAACATACTTACATGAAAAGATAATTTGCTGTTTATTTAAAATCCAAGTTTACTTAAAATCCAAATTTATTTGGATGGTCTTTAAATCTGCTCAATCTGGAAGCCTAGAACAGCAGCAAACCCCACTCCTTTCCCTTGAAAAACGTGGCCCTCCAAAATGGGTGTTGAATTCCAGAAGCGAACCAAGACTGAGACAACTGCTGACCTTAAGAGGAACCATCAAATCCACCTTTTAACCATAGCATCTTTAAAAGAAAGGTGGTCAAGAGCATACATGCTACAGTGTGCAAATGCTGGGAAAACTGTGAGAACCAGGTTGAGCATAGTGACATTTTTCCCATTGAAAAATGGGGAGCTGAGGAAACAAATCTCCCTGTCAGACTCTCTCTGAGGTTGAGCTTGGGAGAGGTATGGACCTCAGTTTTCTGCCTCTCTGTTAGCTTACTCCCTGTCTCCAGAGACCTTGCATTTTTCTGCCTCCAGGGCTCAGCATTCCTTAAAAGATTAAGCTAGCTCCTCTGCTTCAGCCTGCATTCCTTGATACAATGGCCTGGCTCTCTTATTATCTACGCATCAATGTTCTGCTTTGCCTAACAAATGACTTAAGGTGTCCTTCCCATTTCCCCATTCTGCCTATTTGATATATTCTTTTTCTACCCTCAAGACCTTTCCTGCCTGCAGGGTATTATTAATCCTACCAGTTAAACCCCTCACAACAGTTGTTAAGGAACTTCCTACTTTTCCCAGACCCTTCACCTTTCTACACCCCTTTCCTAACCATGTATGGTATTGTCAAGCCACTTCTGTTTCCGACTTGCCACTTCTGTTTTCAGGGCCTTTACGAACTTGGAATAAATAAAGAATTTTTGAAAAGCCTCACCACCACAAGCTCGGTTCCTGGGTCGTCTCTCAAGTTGCTGAGTGAGTAGCAGGCCTGGCTGCCTCTGATCATGTTCCCTCCAACCTAGAGAGTATGCATCTCAGAAGAGGCACCCCCACACTAGCCTGGAAAGCAAAGACCAAGGTTCAAACCTTTGGTTCCCATCTGTAGGGGAAATTTCATAAGCAGTGAAGCAGACCTGTGGGTGTTTCTCTTTCTCTCTACCTCCCCCTTCCCTCCCAGCTTCACTATGTCTCTATCTAAAATTAAATGAAAATTATTTTAAAATAAAGTTAGTCATGTCTTTATGGATGCTAAAAACCCATTCTAAGTTTGACAGCTACCAGATATCTTTCTGAACACACTGTCAAAACCCAGTGGCCAATTTCTCATTCCTTACCATTATTCATAAGTATATTTAGGTTTCCCTGGTGTTAATATTAGAGAATTCAATCCAAATATCATTTATAATTCCTTTCTCATTGTCTGTCTTCTCTGTTAGACTGTAATAAACCCCCAAACAGGGCCCAACCATGTGTATCTTAGTCCTGAGTGTATCTGGTAATACTAGTACAGGTTCTAACATGTGTAAACATTTAAAAGTCTTTTGGATGAATGGATAGATGAACAAATGAACACGTTTGTCATATATTGCTTAGAAAGCTAAATAAACCAGAAAATATGACCCTCAGGGAAGAGACTGACAAGAGAAGCTTCTCATGGGTGGGAATTGTCATGCAGCCCTCACTTTCTTACACCCATCCCATAGAGTCCACCTGTACTGAAAGTGATTCTGTTGGAAGATGTGTGTACAAAACAGGAACATCTAATTGCTCTGACTAAAATAAACATTTCATCCAAACACAAGCTGTTTTCAAGAAGTTGAAACCTTTTCTGGATCTTGCAGTTTTGAACTAGGTGTGGAACTTGGCCCTTAAATGTAGGCTGGGCTGTGACCTGTGGGTGTGGGATTGGGGCAAATCACATTGGGTTTTGCCACAGAGACATTCTGAACCAAGAGGAATTAAGCAATGTGAACAAGAATGGCCTGAGTGGAGCCCAGAGCTGTCTGCAAGGCAGGTATGAGTGTCAGGCCACATGATCCATAGCTCTGCCTCAGTGAATGCACATCTGGTTCCTGGAATGAAGAGCTTGAGAGGCTGGGAGCTTCTGCCAGTACACAGAACTGAGCACTGCCAGTTTTCAGCAAGCACTCACCCGAGGGGCTTGTCAATATTGAAAGCATCCTGGGGACTGTCTCTGGAGTGGTCAACTGTTTATCTGAAGCTTGGCAGCTGTGACTTCAGTGCTGGAGAGTATCTGCCCTGACTTACTAAGATAACACCCAGCAGAAAGAAGAGAAGTGCCAGTGAGATGATCCATAGGACCTGAGGAGGGCAACAGAGCCTGGTAAACCTTGTGTTGTCTCCTGAAAATGAGTGGGAAGTTCAAGTCGCAGCCTAGCCAGGATGTACACTTCTGCAGCCTTAGGCAAGATTTAAAAAAATTTTTTTTTATTATTGGGGAATTAATGTTTTACATTCAACAGTAAGTACAATAGTTTGTACATGCATAACATTCCCCAGTTTCCCATATAACAATACAACCCCCACTAGGTCCTTTGAATCCTTCTTGGACCTGTATTCTCCCCACCCACCCACCCACCCACCCCAGAGTCTTTTACTTTGGTGCAATACGCCAATTCCGTTTCAGGTTCTACTTTTGTTTTCTTTTCTGATCTTGTTTTTCAACTTCTTCCTGAGAGTAAGATCATCCCATATTCATCCTTCTGTTTCTGACTTATTTCATTCAACATTTTTTCAATGTCCATCCCAGATCAGCTGAAAATGGTGAAGTTACCATTTTTTACAGCTGAGTAGTATTTCATTGTGTATATATACCACAACTTGCTCAACCACTCATCTGTTGTTGGACACCTGGGTTGCTTCCAGGTTTTATCTATTACAAATTGTGCTGCCAAGAACATATGTGTACACAGATCTTTTGGGATGGATATGTTGGGTTCCTTAGGATATATCCCCAGGAGAGGAATTGCAGGATCATAGGGTAGATCCATTTCTAGCCTTCTGAGAGTTCTCCAGACTGTTCTCCACAGAGGCTGGACCAATTTACATCCCCACCAGCAGTATAGGAGGGTTCCTTTGAAACCATACCCTCTCCAGCATTTGCTACTGTTACCTTTTCTGATGTCTCACATTCTCACAGGAGTGAAGTGGTATCTCATTGTTGTCTTTATTTGCATTTCTCTGACAGTTAGAGACTTGGAGCATTATTTCATGTGTTTCTGGGCCTTTTGGATCTCTTCTGTGGTGAATATTCTGTCCATGTCCTCTCCCCATTTTTGGATGGCGTTATTTCTTGTCTTGTTGTTGAGTTTGGCAAGCTCTTTATATATGTTGGCTATTAAACTCTTGTTTGATGTATCCATGTAAAGATCTTCTCCCATTCTGTGAAGGGTCTCTTGGTTTGGGTAGTGGTTTCTTTTGCTGTGAGGAAGCTTTTTAATTTGATGTAATCCCATAGGTATATACTTGACTTAGTCTTCTTTGTAATTGGTCTCGTTTCATTGAAGATGTCTTCAAAATGTATGCAGAAAACATTTTTGCCAATATTTTCTTCTAAGTTTCTGATAGTTTGTGGTCTAACATCCAAGTCCTTGATCCACTTGGAATTTACTTTTGTATTTGGTGAAATACAATGGTTCAGTTTCATTCTTCTGCATGTTTCAACCCATTGTTTCCAACACCATTTGTTGAAGAGACTCTGCTTTCCCATTTAATAGTCTGGGCACCTCTGTCAAAGATTAGATGGGTACACAGATCTTTTTGGATGGATATGTTGGGTTCCTTAGGATATATCCCTAGGAGAGGAATTGCAGGATCATAGTGTAGGTCCATTTCTAGCCTTCTGAGAGTTCTCCAGACTGTTCTCCACAGAGGTTGGACCAATTTACATTCCCACCAAGCAGTTTTGATTACAATGTCCCTATAATACAATTTGAGATCTGGGAGTGTGATGCCTCCAGTTCTGTTCTTTTTTCTCAAGATTTTTTTGGCAATTCTAGGTCTTTTCTGGTTCCAGATAAACATTTGTAGCATTTGTTCTATTCTCCTAAAAAATATGCTTGGGATCTTGATGGGGATAGCATTAAATTTGAAGATGGCTCTGGGTAGTATATTCATTTTAATGATGTTAATTCTACCAACCCATGAACATGGAATATATTTCCACTTCTTTGTGTCTTTTTCAGTTTCCTTGAATAGTGACTCATAATTTTCAGTATACAAGTCTTTCACTTCTTTGGTTAGATTTACTCCTAGATATTTTATTGTTTTAGTTGCTATAGTAAAAGGAATTGATTTCTGGATTTCAATATCTCCTAGCTTAGTGTTTGCATAGAGGAATACCACTGACTTTTGAATGTTAATTTTGTAGCCTGACACCTTATTGTATTGCCTGATGATTTCAAAAAGTTTCTTGTTGGATTCCTTAGGTTTTTCTGTGTATACTATCATGTCATCTGCAAATAGGGAGAGTTTGATTTCTTCTCTTCCAATCTATATCCCTTTAATTCCTTGCTCATGCCTGAATGCTATGGCAAGAACTTCCAATGCTATGTCGAATAGTAATGGTGACAGTGGGCAGCCCTGTTTAGTACCTGATCTGAGTGGAAATGCTTCCAGTTTTTCACCATTGAGTATGATGTTGGCTGTAGGTTTGCTATATATAGACTCCACTATCTTCAAGAATTTTCCATCTATTCCCATTTTTTGTAGTGTTTTGATCATACAGGGATGTTGTATTTTGTCAAAGGCTTTCTCTGCATCTATTGATATGACCATGTGGTTTTTGGTCTTGCCTTTGTTGATGAGGAATTTTAAGATATATATTTTATTTACTTATTTACCAGATATTAACAGAGAGAAATTGAGAGGGAAGGAGGAGATAAAGAGGGGTAAGGAAGGAGATACAGCATTGCTTCACCATTTGTGAAGCTTTCTGCAGGTGGCCAAGATCAGCTTGAACTTGGTCCTTGCACATGGTAACAGAAGAGTATGCCACTGCCTGGCCACTTAGGCAAGTTTTTAACCTTAGTCTTCTCTTCTGAGGCATGGAAGTAGCCACCCTGACCTCTGTGTCCTTGTGGAATTAGATAAGATTATATGTACCAAAATCCTTTTTTTTTTTTTTTTTTGTTTTTACTGCCACCAGGGTTATCACTGGTACCAGCACTACAAATTCACTGTTCCTGCCAACCATTTTTTCCTTTTTTTTCTTTATATTTTATTTTCTATGACAGAAAGAAATTAAGAGGGGAGGGGGAAATACAGAGAAATAGAGACACCTACAGATCTACTTCACTGACTGTGAAGTGTTCTCCTTTCTAGGTGGGGGACCTAGGTGCTTGAACCTGGGTCCTTGTGCATGGTGATGTGTGTGTTCAATTAGGTGAACCCTCACCTACCCCCCCTCTACCAAACCTCTTTGTACATTGCCCAGTGATGGGTCCACTGGACCACAGGGCTGTGCTCTAGCTCTGGTAGCCTACAGCCAGGATCACATTAAAAACAAGTCACCCAGCTGGGAGAAAAGGAGGGTGTCTCTTACAGCTTGAAGCAAAATGAGAAGCATTTCAGATAATACCATATATATTTTTTTCATTGTGGAAAAGAACCCTTTCCTTGGCATGTAATGGAAAACAGACAATCTCAATGGGTAGGAGTCTACAAAATGTCAGATACAACCACTTGGGGACATTGTGATGGTCCTAATATGCAAGATGTAGCTAAGCCTTCACTTGGGCATGAATGTTTCCATTGGTGTGCCTGGAGCAATGACATAAGGATTGTAATTGCTCTATTTTTACCCATAGTTATTGTTTTTCAGGCCTTCCCATGCTTCATTTATAAATTAGACTTTAAGGGGTCAGGTGGTGGTTCACATGGAGCACACATGTTCCAATGCACAAGAACTGAGGTTCAAGCCCCCAGTCCCCATCAGCAGGTGGAAAGCTTCATGAAAGGTGAAGCTGTACTGAAGTTGTCTCTCTGTCTCTCTCCCTCTCCATCTCGCCCTCCCCTCTTGATTTCTATTCATCTCTAGTCAGTAAGTAAACATGAATTTAAGTATATGTTAAAACTATTTTTAAAATGGACTTTAGTATGTGTATATAGGAAAAAACATTGCTAGCTTTGCTGGTACACAGGAACAGAATGCACACAAGTCAAGTTCTAGTCCATTGGAGGGAAAATAATGCAGTGTGTTGTGAGTGACGAAGTACTGGCTACTTCCTCTGCCGGGAGATGCTACACCCACTGGAGGAAAATGAATTAATATGCAAATATCTGTGCACATGTGTTTACTGCACCAAAGTAGAGGACACAGCCAGACTGCTTGCCTTGCAAGAACTTTCCTGCGGGGCTGTCTGATTCTTCCTCCAATGTCACACTGCATGTCACAGTGAGAGTCCCACCACAGTCCCCGCCAGGACCTGCAAAACTTCTGATTTCTCATTGTTCCTTGTGTTTACCTCTCAGCACTGCCAACTCTACACAAAGAGAACCCCCGGCCTGGAGCTGGGCAACAACTCTGCTTACAACTCTGAGAGGGCACAAGGCAATCTTTATGCAACCTGACCTGCCCATCCTCCTTCCTTGTCCAGAGCCAAGAATAGTCAATGATCATGTTCTGGAAGAAACCCCACCTTGTCACTGGATGCTGTGAGCCAAGAGAAGGGGGAGGAGAGCAGGAGGTGCCTGCAGGAGGTCAAGCCACAAAGCCCAAAGCTCCCAAGTCAGAGGTCTTCAGTGTAATATGCCACTTCCCAGCCCTCTCCCTGAGGACTAGTTTTAAATCTGATGGTGCCCATCAAGGATGGGGTTTCTTCACCTTCTAATGTCACTAGGGCTGTACAGATCATGTTTACATGCGTAATCACATAACAGTGTGTTCAGAAAAGTAGCATTTGCAGGTGAGTTTAGTCATACTCCCACCTCCAGCCACTAATGATGCATTTCAAGATGCCAGTGAATGCCTAAAATAGCAGATAACATGAAATTTTATGCCCATTATATATTTTTTAAAAATTTGAATTTAAATCTATTTTCTTTTTTTAAAATAATTTTTATTCATTTATTCATGAAGAAGATAGGAGGAGAGAAAAAGAAACAAACAAACATCACTCTGGTAGATCTGCTGCAAAGGCAGAGAGAAAGATAGACACCTGCAGACTTGCTTCACTGCCTGTGAAGCGACTGCTCTGCAGGTGGGTAGCAGGAAGCTCGAATCGGGATCCTTCCGCCCGGTCCTTGCGCTTTGTGCGTGCGCTTAACCCGTGGCGCTACCGCCTGTCTCCCTTAAACACATATTTCTAAGAACACGGACAAGTGTACATAAGAACTCATATGAGAGAGTCATTTTATTTATTTTTGTTTGTTTGCTGAAGCCTTGTGCGTGCATTATTTCACTGCTTCTAGACTATTGTTCATTCAAATGGAAAGACAGAGAGGAAGAGAGAAGGGAGAGGCATCACAATGCCCAAGCTGCCCCCAGTGCCATGGCCCGTCACATGGTGTTGTGGTTCAGACCTGGCTTGCACGCATAGCAAGGCCTGTATGCTATCTCTCAGGCCTTTGAACATGAATTTAATGAATAAGAACAGTCTCTCAAAAATGCAAACCGGACTTGTGCTGTAAACATCTCAGTGGCTTCTAAAAGCTCTTAGATCAAAAAGGCAATTCCATCATGCAGCCTAAATGGCCCTTCCCAGGCAGCCCCCTCCCTGCCTGGCTCTTTCTAATAGGAAGTTCTGCTCTCAAAAGTGTTATTTTTGCCCACAATAGAGAGGTTTCCCTTTTCAGTTCACACCTTTGCCTACCAACACAGCACTATTTTATTTTGAAAAGTCTGCTTACAACAATGTAAGTCTGCAACTCCATCAGTGGTTACGAGTGGAAGGAAGAGTCTGGCTTGCTGATGGGCACAGCTTGGTCCAGAGAGTTCCTTGTGGGCATCCATTTTCAGGGAGGGGAGGAACAATACTCAGAGAATTTTGACTTTTGCTAAGCTTTGAAGAAAGCTTAAGGACCCGGGGAGCAGGTTTCAGAAAATATCTGAGGAGAGTCGGAGAGTCGGGCTGTAGCGCAGCGGTTTAAGCACAGGTGGTGCAAAGCGCAAGGACAGGCTTAAGGACCCCTCTTAGAGCCCTGGCTCCCCACTTGCAGGGGAGTCGCTTCACAAGAGGTGAAGCAGGTCTGCAGGTGTCTATCTTTCTCTCTCCCTCTCTGTCTTCCCCTCCTCTCTCCATTTCTCTCTGTCCTAACCAATAACAACACAATATTAACTACAACAATAAAAACAACAAGGGCAACAAAAGGGAATAAAGAGAGAAAGAAAGAAAGAAAAGAAAACATCTTAGATTGGCCCAATTTTGTATTCAAATTTAAACCAAATTTCAGAGATACATTATCAAGAATACCTGTTAAATTTTTGCTTAGTCACAGACAGACTTAAGGTTTTACTTTTGGTATGCCTGTTTGCTAACAACTTTTAAAACAAGTTGTTGCTTTTAATTAATAACCTAAGTTACACTGCCAATTGTCCCCACCTTACCACCAGTCTGAGTGCTGCTCTATCCTAATTGTCCCTACTTCTCTGTCAGCTGGAAGTCATTACATAATATGCATGACATCTTGACTAGTAGGTCAGGATCCTGAGAATCACAATCGTATAGCGCTCTTGTAGTCTTACCCTCCACTCTGCTAAGTTTACCTTCTTCTTTGCACACTAGCTGAAATCACTGTTACAAAGTTGTTCTTAAACACAAACATTCCTTCCACTCCAGGCAATTTGCACATGCTTTCTTCTCAGCAGACATATTGTTCTCTCCCTCTTTCTCTTTCCCTCTCTCTCTCTCTGCCTCCAGGGTTACTGCTGAGGCTCAGTGCCTGCACTACAAACCCACTGTTCTTAGAGGCCATTTTTCCCATTTTGTTGCCCTTGTTATCATTGCCTTATCCAACAATGTTGTTGGATAAGTCAGAGAGAAATAAAGATAAGAGAGGAAGACAGAAGGGGGAGAGAAAAATAGATACCTGCTGACCTGCATCACTGCCCTTGAGGTGACCTCCCAGCAGGTGGGGAGCTGGGGGCTCAAACAGGGATCCTTACTTAACCTGCTGTGCTACTGTCCGCCCCCCTCCTTTTAAAGAAGTTATCTAGACACCTTTCTGCTCTCAAGTGAATCCTTATTTATCTACTAGCCTTTTTTTGAAATTTGTCCAATTTTCTTAAAATGACCCATGTCACATTTTGAGCCCCTAGCATGGACGCAATTTTGCACGCATTTAAAAGCAAGTTTCTCTCATTACAGACAAAGTTAGAAAGGGCAAAGGCAACCTTTTAAATTTTTTCTTTCTTTCTTTCTTTCTTTCTTTCTTTCTTTCTTTTTTTTTGTCACTGATCTTCAGCACCAGACAGCTGTGTCACTCAAAATCAAGGGTGCATAAAATTCTCACTGAGAGGAGGGTCAGCAGGTGAACCTCTGTGGACTTAGGTACAGTGGCGCCATGAGCACATGGCATGCTAGACATTTGGAGTAGAGAGAACTGTGCCCTGGAACCCCTGTGTAGGCACTCATCCAAGGGATAATGTTTATGTCTGAGTATGTCTGCATTCAGAGTCTGTGTATATATTTAGGTGGATGCATACACAAAAGAAGTGAGACGTGCCCATAAACCTATATGAAAATGTGTATATGAGTTTCTGGGTTGATATGATTATTGGCATCAGCATTAAAGTCTTTGTGAGTGTTTATTTGGGTGTGTGCATCTGTGGGATTGAGTGTATATATGCCTGACTCATACTTTTCTCTACAGCTTGGGTGGTACCCCTTCAGATTTAAGTGAGAGGGTGCATGTACAGGACACAAACATATTCATATAGAACTTAATATGATTTTTATAAACCTACTGTGGGCACTGAACTCGGTGTCAACCTCTATGGCTCAACCCCTTTGTCTTCTTGTGCTCATACAGAGGGTTTGGGGCTTGGTGACAATGGCACAGTGGGGACAACTGTGTTGAAGTCATATTGTCACAAAGCATGTTTCTAATAGTCTCATTGTTAAGACACTCAATTGCCTTGCTATTTTAAAACATATATATATATATTTTTTTCTCTATAACTCTTTGTTTACATTATTTTGTTTGATAACAGTAACATTAGCATTCTATCTGTTTGACAGGATGACTATGTTTGCAAATGCACACAGCTGCAAAGGATCACTTTCCATATGCCCATGCCCTGTGCCCTTGGGTAGGAAGGGTGGGAAGGGGAAGAACATTCTATATCTAGGTCCCTGGGTTGCAGTCCTCAGAACATCTGCTTACTCCTTGACCCTCCAGGGTAGTTGTGTCAAATGGAGATGACTGGCTCCTAACTTTAGTCCTATTTGATCAGACTCTCAGGGATGAGAGTGAGGAATTGCATTTTCTCAAAAGTGCCTTCAAATCATTTTGGGGGCTGTGTAAGGTATGAGAGTCACTTCAGTAAAATAAAATAGAAGCAAGGCACTCAGACCCTACACTGATACCACTGACCTCTTTCACGGTCTTATAGGTTCCTAGAGAGCTTTTCACTGAGGTTGATCCCTCAATTCCCTTAGGCTGAGGGCACAGAATGGCCATTCAGGTTTATAGAGAGACATAGAGCTGAGATAGGAGAGGAAGTCTGAATGTCTGTGAGCATGCAGGCTTTTTGTTGCAATGCATAGTGTGGGAACAGTGTGTCCTGCGCAAACAAAACAAAACAATAAAAACCCACCAATGAATTGTCAAGGTTGTCAGTGACATTTAGAAATATCCACTAGGGTTTTCATAAAGCGAGTAAGCAGCAGTTAGTACCAAGGCAGAACAGAGATACTAAAGGACATTCCAGGGACAGACAGTGTGACTTGGGAGGTGCCAGATCTCTGGGAAAAAGGTCAAGATGGTGGGGTTGCCCTGAAAACAAGAGCTCCCAGCACCTCACTTTGGTTTCATTATGGAAGTTGCTGTAAGAAGTTTAAAAGTTTTTTTCTCTTCTTGAATAAATAAACATATTCAGAAAACTCCAGTCTTCCTCTGACAGCCCTGGAAAACAAATGATGATGAAGCACATTAAGAAAAGGGGACCAGGCAGTGGTGCACCCAGTAGAGTGAGTATGTTGCAGTGAGCAAGGAGCCAGGTTTAATTAAATCCCTGATCCATATCTGTGGGGAGAAAACTTCACAAGCAGTACTATAAGTCTCTCTCTCTCCTCTCTCTCATTTCCCTTTCCATCTATCCCTTTACCTCTTAATTTCTGTCTCTATCCAATATAAATAAAATGAAATATAAAAAGGTAAGCCTTTAAAATAAAATGCCAGGAGAGATAGCCTTTTACTGAAAGCTGTGCCATATTACAGAGGACTCATCTTCTTCAGCCTGAGTATCTCAGTCCCTGTAACAAATAGTTATGGGCTGGCTCCATGCCCTCCCACCCCAATAGTTTATAGTGTGTAACATTGATGCTGATACAGTCCTGGACAGAGAAATGGAAACAGAACACCATTTACACATGACGAAAAATAGCGAAGTTGTGACCAAACTCAGAGCAAGTCCACGCCCCAGAACTAGGAGTCCCTGTTGACTACCCACCTTGCTCAAAGCCTTACTGAAGAATGGTGAAGACAAGGCAACATCTTGGCAATCTGATTTACTGACTGATGTTTAGCTGCACCAAAGAGCTAGACATGAAGTTTTCTTTTCCTTCTCTTTTCTTTTCTTTCCTTTTCTTGTCTTTTCTTTTTGCCTCCAGGGTTATTACTTGGTGCAGGCACTATGAATCCACCACTCCCAATGGCCATTTTTTCTTATTTTATTTTATAGAAAAGAGAGAAATTGAGAGGGAAGGGGTAGAGAGAGGGGGAGAGGAAGAGACACCTGCAGACATACTTCACCACTCATAAAGTACAAGACAGTTTTCTAAAGAAGAGATGCACATGGCCCACAGACACATGAAGCAATGCTCCACTTATCATTAGAGAAATGCAAATTAAAACTACACTGAGATTCCATCTCACACCTGAGAGAATGGCTTCCATCAACAAGACAGGAAATGACAGGTGTTGGAGAGGTTGTGGAGAGAAGGGAACTCTGCTACATTGCTGGTGGGAATGCAGAATGGTACAGTTCCTTTGGACGACTATATGGAGATTCCTTAAATAAAACACAAATGGAAGTACCTTATGATCCAGCAATGCCACTCTTAGGAATGTATCCAGTGGACACTCAAACACTAGTTAGAAGAGACATATGCATCCATATGTCCATAGCTGCATTATTAACAATAGCCAAAGAGTGGAAGCAGCCTAGATGCCCATCAATAGATGACTGGCTGAAGAAGTTATAGGATATATATTCCATGGAACATAACTCTGTGATCAAAAAAGATGATATTGTGTGCTTTGAGACAAATGGATGGAACTGGGGATGATTATACTTAGCAAAATAAGTAAAATGAAAGACAACTACCAGATGATTTCACTAATATGTGTAATCTAGAGATCTGATTTGCATGAACTTGCCCCACCACTCCACACACACACACACAAACCCAAGCAAAACAAAAGAAAACAAACTGTAAAACTTGTGAGAACTCTGCTGCTTTTTTTAAATTATTTTTTTTATTGTTGTTGTTATTGATGTCGTCATTGTTGGATAGGACAGAGAGAAATGGAGAGAGGAGGGGAAGACAGAGAGGGGGAGAGAAAGATAGACACCTGCAGACCTTCTTCACCACCTACGAAGCAACTCCCCTACAGGTAGGGAGTCCTGGATCCTTCCGCTGGTTCTTGTGCTTTGCACCATGTGCGCTTAATCTGCTGCTCTACCGCCCGAATCCCCTTGCTGCTTTTCTTTAGGGAGTTAGAGGATGGAGTTACAAAACTTTGGTGCTGGGTGTGCTATAAAACTATGCATTGTGACCTTATAAACTTGTAACAAACTATTAATAACAAATAAAAATATTAATGCACACACATAGACACACACACACACACACACAAATATATTTAGCTAAAACCTAACAACCATGTGTTCATTCATTGTTCCAGGGTTCGCAAGTGAATCAGACATCTCTAAAAAGGGTCGCCAGAAAACAAAACAGAATACACCCATTACAAATGCCCTCAACTTGTTTATAATCTATCTCCTCCTTTTTTTTTTTTTTTTTTTTTTCCAACTGGATCTCCAATAGGGGAAAGATCAACTATCTTGGTAACAAAATACACAGCCTATTTTCCAGAATATCTGGATGGCATTCAGATGTGGTAGTATGCAATAGCTTAAGCAACTTAGCTGATGCCTTTGAGTTTGATTTTTTTTTTTTTCCACCAGGGTTATCACTGGGGCTCAGTGCCCACATTGGGTTGCATTGGATCGACCTTCTCATGGTGCATCCCGTGAGTACCCATTCATTGGGGAAACTGACGTTCCTTCCTAGCCGACCAAATCCACATGGATCCCAGTCACTTTCAAAGCCAGCAACAAGCAGCTCCTGACAGCTTTGCTGTTGACTGGCTACGGAAGAAGGGCAAACGCTAGAAGAAGTGCCCACATTCCAAATTTACTCCCAGCGGCAGCCATTTTTCCACTTTTATGTTTTAAATTTTATTTGACAGGACAAAAAGAAATTGAGAGGGGGGAGAGAGAGGGAGAGTGGGAGGGAGGGAGGGAGGGAGGGAGAGAGGAGTTCCTGTACTAAGCAAGATTATATATGAACACTACCAAACATACCTGGTTCATGGTAAGTAATTTGTAGCTATTAGCCATTATTATTAGTACAAGAAGAGCTCAGTGGATGAGAAACCTCTGTTTTACTATTTAAATAGCTGCATTTGTTCCTAGATAACTTAAATAAACTTATTTCAACACAAGTCAACATTGTAGATCAGAGGAATTAACAGTGCAAAAGAACCCTGCCCTGAGAGTCCAATGGCTAGTTCCCCATGCTCTGCAAACAGATTGTTATCCAGATGCAGAAAATATACTTTCAGTAAGATGAATATAGTGACATTATTTTCATTCAATGTAGTGAGAGGTTATGGGAAGGGAGGTATTTAATTTAGAACGTTAGTATTTCTGTTAACCACTTTCCCATGTCTCCTTCCCTCTGAGTCCCTGGATCTGCTGTAACAGACCACAGTTCATTAGCTTTTCACCCTGTATTATCTTTTGCTGTGTTTCTCAAGTTCCAGCTATGAGTGAGGACATCCAGTAACCATCGTTTGTTTTAGGGCTTATTTCACTAAACATGATTCCTTCCAATTCCTCTCACATTGTAGTGATAGAGAAGATTCCATAATTTCTTATAGCTGAGTAATATTCCAGTGTATATATTATTGTGACTCCCTTAACTACTCACCCACTGTGGGGCTGTTTCCACCTTTTGGCTATTATAAGTAATTCTGCCATGAACTTAGAAAGGCAGAAATCTCTTCAAACAAGTGATTTTTTTTCTTTGGTATGTTTTAGATAGATGCTTAGGAGAAGGATTGCTGAATTGGATGGTAGACCCATTTTCAATGTTTTGAGCAATCTCTAGACCATTTTTTTTATTTGGGGGGGGAGTGAGTGATGGGTGTGGGGGTGAAAAATACAGTGCCCTGTGGTAGAGGATGACAGTTTGGTAGAAGGTGAGGTGCATTGCCATCTGTCTTGCAGAGATGTGGAACTGTACCCCTGAGACAATAACCCTGTCATTCACTATTTCCCCAATAAAAATAATTAAGAGAAAAGCAAACAATTACTACATCTCTAAGTATGTTCCACAGAATATGTTCTCTGGCCCTCCTACAGTGGAAAAACTTTGGGAAACTTGCTAAAATAAAGATTATTGAAGATTACTGAGTCCCAGACATACCTCCCTGTCCAGGTGGCTAGGAGTCATGCTTCTTTTGCACCCTTAAAGCTCAAAAACTTGGCAAGAGAAATAGCCCAACAGTTTATGCATCAAACATTCTAGCCTGAAACTCCAGAGGTCCCAGGTTCAATCCCCCCAGCACTACCGTAAGCCAGAGATGAACAGCACCTGAGTAAACATAAATAAATAAGCAATAACAACAAAAATTAAAACTTGAAAACTACAGAGACCTGTGTATTGCCAGGTCAATGGAACAACAGGAATTAGGCTATACGCAGCATTACCACATATATGAACTATATTCCAGGTAGCATTTTTAAAAAGATGAATCTTTAAACATTTTGATATCTTCTTTTTATTTTATTGAATACAGAGAGAAATCTAGAGGGAAAGGGAAGATAGAGAGTGAGGGAGAAAGATAAATACCAGTAGCATTGCTTCATTGCTCATAAAGCTTCCCCCCTGCAGGTGAGCACTGGGGGCTTGAACCCAGATCTTCGCACATGATAATGTGTGCAATCAGCCAGGTGTGCCATCACTTGGTCTCTTCAAGGAAGTAAATGCACCAAGCAGCTCTCCTCCAGCTGTGGAATTCTACTAATTTTGTCTGTAGTGCCCTCTTGTAGTTTTAACGACTGGCTCCTAAGGGCTCATGTATGCAGGGCAGGTGTTTTCCCTGCCCAGCTACCTCCTCAACCCCCAGGTTACATCTGATAGGGGTGGGGGGAGACAATGAAAGAGGATTTGGGAGATAGTATAATGGCTATGCAAATGGATTTCCTGTCTGAGGTGCTGAGGCCTCAAACTCAAGTTCAACCCCCAGCACTGCCATAAGCCAGAGCTGAGCACTATTCTGTTCTCTCTCTTTCTCTGTATCTCTCATTAAAATAAATATTTTAAAGTACTATCAGTGGTTCCAAAATCATCTGAATAATCAAATTTCATTTAGTGAGTGCACTTATCAACAACTACTGCTGGGTAGAAACTTAAGGTGTGATTTATCTCATTTTTTTTTTGTTTTTTGTTTTTACGTATTTTTTAAAAAGATTTTGCAACAAGAATAGGTTATATTGTTAACAAGAAAGGAGGATACTTTTAAATAAAGGCAATGCAGCCAGATTTTTTGGAACAGAAAACTTCCTGAGCTCTTACAATATATGGGAGAAAGATGGAAACAGGAGACTTATATATGCAGAATCTTTTCTCTTTAGAAAGGATGGAGCAGGTCTCCAGAGGAATGAGACCTGTCTGAGGTTGTCCAGAATCTTGGTGGCTGGGGTATGAGAGTTGCTGGTCTCCAGGCTCATGGGGCCACTGGACTTTGAAGTATTTCTCTGAGCCAGGGACCTGCCTCCCTTCCTTCCTGCCCTGTGAGGGTGCCAGAAAGACCACAGGAAGTGCAGTGATTCCAAGGGTGGAGAAGGATGTAATAGCCTTTGCAGAGAGGACTCTGCAGCTCTCTTATTCTCTCTCTGGGAGTTAGTAGGTCATTTGCAAAAGGCATGGGAAGAGCAGCTGATGAAAAGGTCTAATAGTTTGGAAAACTGCTTAACCTTATTGCTCTATTTCTGGATTTCCCCCCACGGCCAAGGACTATTGAGATCCTGATTTCCCCTGGAGGGTTCCCATTTAGGAATGCAGTGAAACCTCTGAAATTCAGAAGAATTGGGGAGAAGGCCAGCTGGAATCAGGGAATGGTTTGAATACATTCAGGTCTACTGTCTTCAAAGACGTAGTCTTACAGTTTTGGAAGGAATTTTACTCTAGATCTGCTCAGTGCAGGAGTCCTTGTGCTTTATCCATTGTAGAGAGAGTTTTATTTGGAGTGATGTTGAATGCTTCCAATGACAGAAGGCTCACTATTCTGACAGATAAAATATTTCACTCTTAGAAAGCTTTTCTGGGGGACAGGCACACCTGATTGAGTACACATGTTATGATGTGCAAGAACCCAGTTTCAAGACCCTAGTCTCCACCTGTAGGGTGGAAGCTTCACAAGTGAAACTGGGCTGCATGACTGACTCTCTCTCTCTCTCTCTCTCTCTCTCTCTATATATATATATATATATATATATATATATATATACATTTCTCCTTGTCTCTAACCAAGAAATAAATAAAATATTTCTGAAAGAAGAAAGTTCTTCCTTCACCTAAGCTAAAATCTACCTTCCTGTAATGTTAAGCTTAATTTCTGCTGTTTCTATAGAAGTGATGTGTTCCTTTTCCCCCTGAAGGTTCTTAAATTTGAAAAAGAAAAAAATCGTGTCCCCACCCCCACAGTCTTTCTTTACAACATTTTCTTCTACAAATTGACCAATCAGGCTATTCAACCATTACTTATATTACAAATGCTGGAAAATAACTGCTATTCTAATTTGCCTCCAAATTAATGTCTATCTAAATTCAGAGCTGAGAAGAGCTCAGAGACCATTTGTTTCACCCCATGATTTTACAGATGAACAAAATTATGATCTACAGAAAATAAAAACTGCCTAATTAAGTGAGAAAATGGAGCCCTGGTCTTTTCAAGTCCTGCTACCTCTACTATTCATAAATCACCAGTATTTCTTAAGTACTTGAAAGCAACTGGGAATGTTGGTCTCATTGGCACTTCAAAAATTTCTTCTTCAGGGGGCTAGGTGCTGGTGCACTGGGTTAAGTATACATAGTCACCATGTGCAAGGATCAGAGTTTGATCCCCCACTCCCCACCTGCAGGGTAGAGCACTTCAAGAGCAGTGAAGCAGGTTTGCAGGTATTTCTCTTTCTCCCTCATTATCTCCTGCATACCTCACAACTTTTCTTATCCATCAAGAAAAAAAAACTAGAAAGAAAACAAAATGAAAGAATAGCCTCCAGGAGTAGTGGATTCATAGTGTTGGCACCAAGCTCTGCAGCGATAACAGTGGTAGCAGAAAGAAAAAAAAAAAAAAACTCCTTCAAACTATATTTGCACTGTCAGTGAAGTACGGATTAGTGCAGAGCTGAATTATGGGAAGTCAAACTGCCTGCAAAAAAGTACCATTCAAAGTGCATTCACCCTCTTGGCTCCCTGCAATCGGAAAGTCTTCTCCCTTGCCCTCAGATGCTAGCTCAAAATGGATAGCAAGTCTCATGAGCCATCTAGGCCTGCCCAATTTTCCATAGGGTCTAGAAACCTGATCACTTTAGGAGACCATCTCAGCTTTGTCATCAGATATGCTTTTGCCAAGGCAGGAGGCAGACCTACTGGGTTTGCTTTAAGGTTTCAGATCCTCTTTTCAGTTTGGCCTGCTTCTCAAATGCAAAGGCAAAAAGCAAGACATAGAGCAGCCACGGGAGGTACTTCAGAGATTGGTTTCCTGTCCCAGTCCCCAGCAACCCTGCAGTCACATGCTTTGAAAGGAACATTCCTCCTTGCCCCAGCCCACAGCGATTGCCCTCTTCTCTCAACAAGGTATTACATTTCCAGTTTTTACACTTGTCCTGGCATGGTTTATAAGCTGCCTAGTGATGCTTCCTGGTTTGCACAGGTGGTGGGCTCTTTTTTTTTTTTTTTTTTTTTTTTTAATAAAAAGGAAACACTGACAAAACCATAGGATAAGAGGGGGTAAAACTCCACACAATTCCCACCACCAGAACTCCATATCCCATCCCCTCTCCTGATAGCTTTCCTATTCTTTAAACCTCCAGCCTTTAGGTTCATCATTAGTCAACAACATGTTTGGCTCTATATGTTAACTCTCTTTTCAGCCACCCAGTTCCAGATGCTACCATGATGCCAACCAGACTTCCCTGGACAGACAACCCCACCAATGTGTCCTGGAGTTGGTGGGCTTTTACAGGTGTGGGTTCCAGTCTTGACCAGCAACTAGCCACTGTGTGGCTTGAGGAGTCACTTAAGCTTTCTGACCTGCAGTGCTTTCGTTGTTCTATGAAGAAATTATGCTAGTCACAGCACAAGGTTGTCAAGAGGCCACGGGGCCTAAGTGGCAAACGCTAGAAGAAGAAGAAAGGGCCTAAGTAGTCACTAACATATTGCTTAAGAGTAAGATTCCAGTAAAGGTATAAGTTTGCATTGTTATCAATCATTATGCTCACCATATTTATATTTGCAATTATATTATTTTATTCTCCCTTTTTTTTTGCCCTCCCACTAATGCTATACCTGGAGCTCAGAGTCTGTACGGCTCCACTGTTCCCAGCTGCCGGCACTGCTCATGAATCTCCACACACCCCTACTCCCTGCATGTAGGGACGGGGAGCTTGAACCCAGGTAGTGGTGCCTATTAACATTTGTGTTCTACCAGGTGAATCACCACTCAGTCCCTGGAATTATAGTATTAACCTGTGCTATTAATATGCTCCAGAATGAAAAGGGAATTCTCACTTTCTATTTTTCACCACACAACCAGTGTTCTATAAAGTCCCCCTACTAACTTGGGTCTAGTCTTTTGACAGTAGATTCACCACCAGAAGCATTTGAAGCCTCCTGGAAAGTCAGTTCCTATTGTCAGCTCCTTCACCGCCAGATTCCTTTCCCCATAATGACAGACCTCAGCAGAGGCCCACCATGTCCCGCCCCTTGCACACCTGTCAGCCCAGAGCTCAGTGGAAGGTTCTCATTTAACAGGCTCTGAGAACTTGCTGTCCAGGCAAGGAAAAATTTATGAGGATGAATCCAACACAAAACTTACATAACCAACATGTCAACAAGCACAAAAATACCTGCACTCAAAATGAAACAAAGCGAAACCAAAGGCAATAGAAAGCAAGGGACTGCTGTGTGTCTGCAATGTTCTTGCTTAGAAAGCCACGTAAAATTGATCAGAGTTCTCTCAGTTGAAATATGGATTGGTGGAAAAACATCTTCTTCACATGTATCATGGCCTGGATTTGACAACCCCAGGGGCAGAAATCTAACTAACAACCAAAAGCCTAACAGATCAAAGTTCTTGCACTTAAAATATTTCCAAGGGGGAGGCGAGTGAGTCTCTGTCTGTATCCAAAACAAATAAATAAAATAAAATAAAATATTTAAAAAACATGTTTCCAGGGCCGGGTGGTGGTGCACCTGGTTGAGTGCACACATTACAATGTACAAGCACCAGGGTTTGAGCCCTTGGGGCCCACCTGCAGGGGGAAAGCTTTGCTAGTGGTAAAGCAGTGTTGCAGACATCTCTCTCTGTCTCTTTTTCTCTATATATAATTCCCTTCCTTCTCAATTTATGACTGTCTCTATCCAATAGATAAATAAATTTAAAAAAATTTCAAAAAATGTGACTACAGTCCTTTTAGCTTTTAATCTGAATTAACATTGGTAGCTGAATTTTAAACAGACGTTACATCCTATATTCCTCTAACCAAAAGAATACACATCCATTATTAATAACATTGTTGTCACAAAGGGACTTACAAATGGTGCAGAAAAATTTCTAATATATATGTGAAATTTCTACCTGGAATGACCTGAAAATACACAAGTGCCCAGGAGTCTAGAAACTTCCTTAAATGCCAATGATATTCTAGTATCAGTTGACTCTTGCAGAGTAAAAGTACATGCTTTTTGTGGCTGGGGAGACAACATAATGCTTTCATGCCTGAGGCTCTGCAGTACCAAGTTCAATGCCCAGCACCAACCTAAGTCAGAACTGAGCAGTGGTCTGGTCTCTACCTTTCTCTCTGTATCTCTCTTATTAAAATAAATAAAATATTTTTAAAGTACATAATTTTCTCTTGCTTCTGTTGCAGATTACTTGTCATTATCTGCCTTTTGTGCCCGGGACCTGAAAGCAATAAAAACAAAACAGCTGCTGAAATGAATGTGTTATGTTTCTGTCCCAGAGAAAAGTTTCCATAATTGAGGGTAGGAATTGAGTCCATGACAGTGTGGTGATGAGAACACTCTAGTTCCTGGAATGAGGGCAGGCTTCCTTGGCTGAAGCATGAGATGATATCCTTGGTTTCTTACCTTGGGCAGGTCACTCTCCTGTCAAACATTCCACCTCTTCCACAGCCAGTGCTTGCAAATGAACCCTTCTAAAACCCAGATCCCATGAGGCTACATGTAAGTATGAAGGTTTAGTTGGAGAAGCTGCCTGCATATCTGGGTATGGATCCCAGAGGGGAGGAGAAGCATGTGATAATAAGGAAGAAAGTGCCTGGAGAAAAAGCAGAAGCACTGAGTGGCACACACTCTTCAATAAGCCTTGCACATTGTTCCCAAAATGGGTGTCTAGCTTCTACAAGAGCTCTGTACCCATACAGACACCCCATGGCTAAGCTAAGCAGACAGGAAGCAGAAGAGGCCAAGGCTTTTCTGGTTGGGGACTTTGGCTGGGACAGAAGGGAAGGGAACAGCAGTGAGCTTCAGGAGCCAGTGATACTGCAGTGAACCCCGAAGCTGATCTCTCCTGCCTGGTATTGCCAAGGAGGATGAGCCACTCGTTAAACCTGGGCCAAGCTCTGGCTCCAACACACAGGCAAAAATAGAAAGAGGGTGGGAGAAGAAATGTGTTTACTTTTGTGATTATCTCCCCCTCCTGCACCTCTTGTACAGTGCTCTAATCGCTCCACAAACAGGCAGTAATGGCTCACAGGCCTCGCCTCCATTGATAAACCCTCCTAAACAATTTACTCTCCTAGTCAGGTTCAGAGGAGCAGCTGGGAAGGAGGTGCAGAAGGCTCCACAGGAAGGTTGAGGAAAGAGCTCTGACTTCATGAACCAACCTGGTGGATGACAAGAAATCCCTCTCTGACAAAATCAAGTAGCTGCACAAGACCGAGTCTATAAGTCTTACTTTGATTTTTGAAGTTTTTAATCTGTGGTTCTCAGCCAGGGATGATTGAAACTGTTGGGGAATTAGTAGCAATGACTGAAGACATTTCTGTTGGTTACTCCTGGGGGCGGGGTGGGGGGGGGTGACAATGGCATGGAATGAGAAGCCAAACATCTGACAGCCCCGGCCCGAGAATCATTAGTCTAAAATGTTAATAGTGTTGAGACCGAGAAATCTTGGTTTATACCATAATGGCCAGGAGAATAAAGGGGAAGGACAGAAGCAAAGAAAGAGGAGTCAAAGCCTGGTTTCTAGGTCATGAGATATCCATGAGTTAAGTACTTCCCAGCTTTTCACCCTAGAAGTAATTCCCTTTTAGCCAGGATGGGAATTGGGGATATATTTGAGTAGCTTTTGCGTAAGAACTTCTTCCTCATCCGTAACACGCCAAGCCATGATGCAGTACAAAGATCTCTACTATAACGTCCTGGGAAATCTACAAAAAGAAGCAGCTATTAAACAAGTAGAACTAGAAGGTGGGTGGTGGGGGCACTTGGAAGGACAGAACAAATGCCCTTAACTCAGATGCTATGAGTCAGTGTTTCTGATGTAACAACACACAATAATAATTGTAGGATGAGCAAGACAGCTATGCTAGGAGTAGGCAGAGCACTAGTGTTAAGAGAGAGACATGTTTGCAGCAGCAGATCCAAAGGCAAATGAAGGGGTTAAGCAATCAGTACATGTCATCCCAGTGTCATTCCTGAGTTAATTCACTGGGGGATTATTATAAATAGTTACCTGTGGTTTCCATGGGGGAGGCAGCCGCACTTCAGTCAAGGGGTTTTGGAGAAACAGGTGCAATGAAGTCATGGTCAAACAATTTATTTACTGTAAACTTTAGACTTAGGAAAACATCCAAAGCTTCTCCCCTCAATTCCTGCCTACAACATCCCCAAACTGAGCCAAGGGGAGGAGTGGGAGAGGGGAGAGTCTGTGTTCACAACTGAAAGGTCCAAAATACTCAGGACTCTCTGGTCCTAGGTGTAGGAAGGAAAGTTTTCTCCCCATACAAATTACCAGCAGCAATAATATATAGTTGTTAACACTTAACAAATGAGGTAGATACACTGAGACTCATCACAACACAGCAAGCCCCAGGTCCTTGGGACTGAAGCCCTTCAGACATCATCTTACAAGTTCCAAGCAAAAAGGAACTGATCTGCACAAGAAACAGTCACTCAGATACATTTTTTTCTTATTTACAGCTTAAGAAAAATAAAAATTAAAAAAGAGGGGATAAGGGTGGCTTCCCTCCCTGCATCTCTCTATACAAGTTTTATTCTAAACTTATTACACTCTCATTAAATAATCTGTTTAGTGTTTTTTGGGGGCGGGGGTTCTTAAAAAGTAGAAAAACTGCATTACAGCAATGAGTCATTTGTACTACAATTCCTCCCTTGTGAATCAATGCTATCATTAGGCACAGTACCTTGCTGGCTCACAAAGTCTTCTGTGCCTGGGGGGTCCCCACACAGCAGTTCTCTGTCTTTCTCCTGCCCCAGGTGACATCCACTCTGTTCCCCTGTGAAGTCAGTCCTGTCGTTGCTGTTGTTGGAGTAACCATTCGCACAGCCCTTCAAGGAAGCCCTGCGCAGGCACAGCAGCTCCTGGAAAGCAATCCTGAAATCCGGGCTGCGGCAGTAGATGAGGGGGTTGAAGCCGGAGTTGATGTAGCCTATCCAGTTCAGGAAGATGTAGATATCCTTCGGGATGAGGTTATCATGGATGGCGTGCACGATGTTGACGATGAAGAAGGGCAGCCAGCACAGTGTGAAAGTGCCCATGATGATGCCTAAAGTCTTGAGGGCTTTGTGTTCCTTTAGGCAGAACTTGGAGGACCTGCGGACAGCCAGGCCGCTTCTTCCATCCTGCTCCACCTGGCTGAGGTTTTGGGCATGGAAGCGGCCCTCTGATTTGTCAATCTTTCGGAGCTGTCTTCTGGCCACCTGGAAGACCCTTGAATAGACAAAAACCATGATCACCAGGGGCACGTAAAAGGACACGATGGAGGAGGCAATGGCGTAGGCTTTGTTCGTGAAGAAGTCACAACAGGTCTCTTTGGCATAGCAGTTGGTGGCATCCTTGTGGGAAGCCCGGTACCAATGCATCTGAATGGGCAGGAAGGAGGTGAGGCCCGATACGATCCACACCATCAGAATAACCACCCGGGCCTTATTCTTGGTCAGCAGGCTCTGGTACTTGAAGGGAGACGTGATGGCAAAATATCGATCCACCGCGATCACGCACAGGGTCTCAATGCTGGCCGTGACACACAGCACGTCGATAGAGGTCCAAAACTCGCACCAGAAGTTGCCAAAAGTCCACATTTCCATGAGGATGTGGCAGGCGCCAAAGGGCACCACCCCCAGGCCCATGAGCAGATCCGCACAGGCCAGCGAGGTGATGAAGTAGTTGGTGACCGTCTGCAGACGCTCGAACTTGGCGATGGCCGTAATGACCAGCACGTTTCCAAACACGATGACCAGGACGATGAGCGACATGAGGATGCCCATGCCCACCACCCACGCCTCATCGCGTCCCTGCGGGACACCTTGGTCTGTCGCGTTGCTTCCATTGGACCGCAGCAGCGAGTAGTCGCTGTGGTTCCCGGGTGGCCCCATGGCGCGCGCAGGCCGGCAGGTGAGCGCGCTGGGCTGTCCGCCTCAGCAGGCGAACCCCAGGCTGGGCGCTGCGGGCCGCGGGCGAGCGCCTGGAAGCCTCATTCAGCCGCCTTGCGGTGGGTGTGGTGGGGGCGCGTCCTGCACACTCAGCTCTTAGGGTGCTCGGGGCTCGCGGCTCCAGCCCGCCCGCCCCAGCCTGTACTCTGTCTGGGGAAGCCGCTTCGCAGTGAGCGCTGCCCGTTATGTGCTCTGCACTTTAGGAGCTGGGAGCGCAGCCTCTGGGTGACGAGCTGCAACTTTGCGCCAATGGCGCGCGGGCAGGTCCAAAGGGGGCGGGGTCCCCTCTGACTCCCTCCCTTCTCCTCCCCTCCCTTCCCCTCCCCCCGCTGTCCCGGGCGGGGCCCCTCTGCTCCCCGGCGGGAAGGCGGGCCACCACTCCCTCCTGGCTACCCCAGCTGGCTCCGGAGGTTTGGAGCTAGGACTGGAGTGTTTGGGAGCCAACCCGGGAGCTTTCGGCTCTTCCCTGGCTGCTGCTACCTGTCTGCTCTTGAGCTGCCCTGTGCCTCTGGAGGTCTCTGGCTAAAGGCTTCGCTCCAGAACAGCCCCACTAGGGGAAACGCATCGCCCCCCGAGACAGGCACGTACAGGCACAAGTGCGCCCCGACAGACATGCTCAGACTTATTCTGAGCCACAGCCACCGACAGAGACACTCCCGTCCAGCGCACCTCTTAGTACCTCACCACCACCGCACCCCACCCCAGGCGCGCGCGCGCACACACACACACACCCAAAAACCCTATGGGCAGTTACTCCTGCACAACACAGAAGTACCAAGCTTGGGGACACATAGGGGGAGAAGTAAACAGAACAGAAATCCTCTTGGAGGCAAGCAGAATTCCAGATACGAAAGTCCAGGTACTCCAAACCTCTCAACCATGCACCCCCACCCCTCTCCAAACACGCACACGCACACGCACACGCACACGCACACGCACACATGGGCACAGACACACAGCACATTCCCTTTCAAACATTTGGCAAGACCACAGGTGGTGACTTCAACAGCTGCTGATTTCCTCAGCACGCTTGCTGTCAGAGTACTGTTGGTGCCCTCCTGGAGAGTTTTCAGGCATTGAGACATGTAATCCTACCCACTGGGTTTCACGCGGGTCTAGGGCATTATTATTATGGGTTTGGGGACACAGGGAAAAGTTGTGTACTTGTTTTTTTTTTTAATTTTTGTAAAATGTGTCATCCCTCCCTCTACTGTTGGAATGAAAAATGCGTCGAAAGTGGAACAATTGCCCTTTCAACCTCAACTTCTTCCATAATCCCATTGCTGCTAGGAAAACCCTTTCAACTGCTGGGTGGGTAGTTTGTTGAGCAGTACAAAATTGCCGCTGTTCTACAGTTTCTGATATAGCTTAGATTATTAAGAATATTTGAAAACCACAGAATGTGAAAGGCAATTTCTCCTTAAAAAAAAAAGTCAGAACAAGCCTAAAAAAACAAAGTGCACCTTACATAGGACTTAATTGTGAAAAGGGAATTAATTTTCAGGGTTTGGTTTTTACATGTGTTACTGTGTGACAAACTAAGAATGTTTCATACAGGGTAACCAAACATGCTTTGTAGATTACATAATAACATAACAATGGCTAACATTTATGGAACACTCTACTATGTACTTTTCATGCATTATTCCATTTAATCCTTCCCACAGTCCCATAATGAAAGGGGTGTGTGTGTACTATTTTTAGCTTAATTCACCAATAGGGTCCAAAGAGGAAAACAGCTTGCCCAGCAGCGCAGGGGCCTGCAGTTCCTGGCAGGAGGTAAACCCAGGTCTTACTGAGTCTAAAATCTATCTTTAAAACTCTTCAAAGCACTACATAATCCTATGCATAAAGGAATGGGGGATGGAAAAAGAGAGCTACAGCTGGGTTTGGAAACTCAGATCCCATGGTTTGGAAATTTCTAGTTCAATTTCTTTAGACAAATGCTAGAGCTAGGGTCTTACTTGCCCCATCTCCATTAGGGCAGTCAAGTATCTTGGGCTGAGTGAGAATCAAATGAGTTAGTGAAAATGTAAAGGTGCTTTGTGCTCGAGCACACACACACACACACACACACACACACACACACACACACACCTGTCACACAACTATGAGTTGGTGGAATTTACAGAAATGATTCAGTATACTTTGAATGGGTGGTTAGTCTTCTCTATCATAACAATAAAATATTTTAAGATAAAGCTGACTTGGATATCTATTCTTGATTTCAAGCTCAGAAACAAAATTTAGTTCCCATGTACTTTTTAACTTCATTCACCAGCATAAACTGTTCTTACCAGACAGATGCCATTAACAACAAATATTTCCCATAAAAGCCACAAACATTAATTAAGGACCCATTATGCTCACATAATTTTCAAATTAGACCCGATCTATATTTGTGTTTTCTAAAACTGGCTCTGGTGCAGTGCATTTTAGGAAGAGGCAGTGTCTCTGTTATGCAACATCCATTTCTTTAAATATATGTCTGGTCTGATTTGTGGAACTAAGCCATTTAAAACCTTCTTCCTGTTTGTGAAGCTATGGAATAAATAAGCATGTTGTTTAACCTTCCCATTAAGAAAACCCGTTTAAGACAAACACTAATTGATGATTCAGGTATTTTTATCTATCATTTAATAATTTATCTTTGAGTATTTTCAGAAACACTTTTTTTAAAAAGTCACAAATATGAAAACAAGGAGGAGAGGTTATTTATGTAAATGAGTAAGCTCTGGGCTTGTGTCTTCAGACAGTGCCAACAGAATTTACCTCTCTATTTCTCTCTCTCTCTCTTTATTTCTCTCTCTCTATTTCTCTCTCTAGTCCATCTCTCCCTCCATCTCTCTCTCTCTCTTTTTCTCTCTCTCTCCTTTTATCCCTGCATCATCAAGTTGGTAGGCATTTCCAGATAATATCTTCATGTCAACAGTCTTCTGACCTCCTTTTAGTATTATGGGATTAGGGAAAGTTAGAACAGAAAAGATGATGTAGTTTAACCCTCTATTTTTCACCCTCCCATTTGCAATGGAGGAAATAGAAGTGTGGAGAAAAGTGTTGCCAGTCCCAGGTGGCAGAGAAATCAAAGTGTGGGTTGGCTTCTGGCCTTACATGTTCTCACTTCTCTCAACCGTTGTTTTGTTGACTAGCAGTAGTTCACTGGGCTGTGGCCTTAGAGAGTCAATGCATCAATTGAGTTGGAAAGTTCCTTGTAGACTAAATGAACCTTTATCTGATATATATATCAGGTGATAGCTAGTGTCTAATTACAGGTTTTGTCAGTCCTTTAAGACACTGATTTGTAGTTTCCTGCCTGTTAAGCAGGGGAATAAAACCCCAAATTTTAATTTACCTAACAAATGTTTGAATGTGGGAGTCAAGCTGTGTGGTGCCAGGAATATTTTCTCATCAATAGTTGTATGGCTTAGGAAAATCTTTTCCGGGTCTTGGCTTAGACAAAGTTTCTCCATGTTTCTGATCCTCCATGCAGAGAAACAAATGCTGATTTGTTTCTGAGTAACATATTTAAATGTCTGTCTTTAATATCTCTGTATAAAATCATATCATTAAATTCATAGTAGATGAGACCAAATACACAGACAGTGACTAACATGCTGTTTTGGAAAAACAGTTATCTGCTGTCATTGGATTTTTAAATCAAATACATACACTGCTTTTGTATCTTGTCAGATCATATAGTGAAAGAACCATTTCAACATGAATAATGTGTGACAAAGGTAGGTGGTGGCACCTCTGGTAAAGCATACACATTACCACGGAGGGGGATCAGGGTTCAATTCTCTGGTCTCCACTTGTGTATGGGGGAAGCTTCCTGAGCAATGGATAGGTCAGAGCTGTGGGTACCTTTCTCTCTCCCACTGTGTTCTTCTCTCTCGTTCCACTAATGACTCTGTCAGAAAAAAAAAAGAAAAAGAAAATATGGGTAATGAGTTTTTAGTTTGAATTATAGGAAAATGAATGGAGTAAAATAAAACTTGGTTCTAAAGAAAGATACATATTTCTGACAATCAGCACTGAACTATGCAACTGGATGGGATGGTCATCATTTCTTGAACAAAGCTTCTCACAGTCTGGCTAGCCACTCACATAATGTGTCATGTCTAGTGACAAGTTCACCAGCTCTGCCCACGTATGTATATTTCTCAGCTAAACAGGTATTGAACTGAAATTCATCTTCTTACAGCTTACACCTAAGGATATTATGTCTGCCCCCTGGATGCCACTCAGAACAAGTCTCAATCTTGCCCTAGATTGTTCTTGAGCTTTTTTTTTTAATTTAAGAAAGGAGACATTAACAAAACTGTAGGATAGGAGGGGTACAACTCCACACAGTTCCCACTACCGGATCTCAATATCCCATCCTCTCCCCTGATAGCTTTCTCATTTTCTATCACTCTGGGAGCATAGACCCAGGGTCATTGTGGGTTGCAGAAGGTGGAAGGTCTGTCTTCTGTAATTGCTTCCCTGCTGAACTTGGGTGTTGACTGGTCGATACAAACTTCCAGTCTGCCTCTCTCTTTCCCTAGTAGGGTGGGTCTCTGGGGAAGCGGGGCTCCAGGACACATTGGTGGGGTCATCAGTCCAGGGAAGTCTGGTTGGCATCATGCTGGTATCCGGAACCTGGTGACTGAAAAGAGAGTTAACATACAAAGCCAAACAAACTGTTGAACAATCGTGGACCAAAGGCTGGAATAGTGCAGATGAAGTGTTGGGGGGTACTCACTGCAGACTCTAGTGTACTTCTGCTTTCTGGTATATATTTTCCCTTGGTTTATGGACACGTGTGAACATATGCTCTAGGTTTGGGGACTTTATTGGGGAGTGGACCACCTGGAATGGAATTAGAGAATACTATGAAAGGAAAGGTCTCACCCAAGTGATGAAGCTGAAGGGTTGTCGTTCCACACTTGAAGTCTCTGGACACAGTCTGAAGTGAAGCATGCTGGGGTGGCACTCTTTGCATTGATTAGGTTTGATAGGTGGATGCAGTATTAGTGAAGCATGCAGGAATGTGCGCCCCACCCTAAGGTTCCAGGACTGGGGGAAATATAGGCTCGATAGTAGAAATATGAGGTTCCTGCTGTCTTAGGGTTCAAGAAGACAATGGATAGTTATTGTTATCTTCACATTATTTGGTAATTGGGTTAACTTTTATAAGTCCCTTTTTTAGGATTTTCTGTATAATACCCAGAATCTTGTATATAGTTGTGCCACCGGTTGCTTCTGTTCTACGTGGTCTAGAAACAAACTAATGGGACTACATCAAATTGAAAAGCTTCTCTTTGTTCATACAAACAAAGAGACCCCTCACAGAATGGGAGATCTTCACATGCCATACATCAGACAAGAGACTAGTAACCAAAATATACAAAGAGCTCAGCAAACTTAGCACCAAAAAAAGCAAATGACTCCATCCAAAAATGGGCAGAGGATATGAATAAGACATTCACTTCAGAGGAGATGCAAAAGGCTAACAAACATATGAAAAACTGCTCCAGGTCACTGATTATCAGAGAAATGCAAATAAAGACAACATTGAGATATCACCTCACCCCTGTGAGAATGGCATACATCAAAAAGGACAGCAGCAACAAATGTTGGAGAGGCTGTGGGGACAGAGGAACCCTTCTGCACTGCTGGTGGGAATGTACATTGGTCTAACCTCTCTGGAGAGCAGTCTGGAGAACTCTCACAAGGCTACACATAGATCTTCCATATGACCCAGTAATTCCTCTCCTAGGGATATACCCTAAGGATTCCATAATGCCCAATCAAAAAGATATGTGTACACCTATGTTCACAGCAGCACAATTCAAAATAGCTAAAACCTGGAAGCAACCCAGGTGCCCAACAACAGATGAGTGGCTGAGAAAGCTGTGGTATATATACACAATGGAATACTATGCAGCTATTAAGTACAATGAACCCACCTTATCTGACCCATCTTGGACGGAGCTAGAAGGAATTATGTTAAGTGAGCTAAGTTAGAAAGATAAAAATGAGTATGGGATGATTCTATTCATCAACAGAAATTGAGAAAGAAGAACAGAAAGGGAAACTAAAAGCAGGATCTGATTAAATCGAGAGTAGGGCACCAAAGTAAAAACCCTGTGGTGAGGGGAAGGGTGGACATTCGGCTTCCTGGGGGGGTGGGGGAATGGGACAGAGGACACAGTCTTTTGGTGGTAGGAAGGGTGTTTATGTACACTCTTATTAAAGTGTAGTCATATAAACCACTATTTAATTAATATGAGAGGGGAAAATTTGATCATATGTCTCAAACATTTTAAAACACAGACTGAGTCTTTTTAATACATAGGCTGAGTCTTTGATATGTTCTTGAGCTTTTAAGATCACTAAGAATTCTCCTTTGATTTTTCCCCCTCCATATGTTAAATAGTCCTAGTTCTTTTGAGTCTAAAGTACTATTTTCCATCATAGCAGGTCTTCTCTATGAATTTGCCATTGTCTAAATTTAACATCAATACCTGGAAGTATCTTAGAACAAGTCCCTAAACAATCAATTTGCAATCACCTTGGCAACCATAAAGTAAGCAGAGCGGCTGATTATACCAGATGAATTTAATTTCCTGCTGTGCCAGCATTTTATGAGAGACATGCTAATAAATTATCTGCATCGCAGGAAGACTGAACTAAAAGAGGGGGTGAGTGGCATTCAATTAAAGCAGGAGAGACTCCAGTTGGTCACACAAAGGACTCCTTAACTCATCTAAAGGGACACAACTTTAAAAGCTTTTCTCATTTGATTTGGGCAGAGAATTAGACCTATCAAAAATTCTTTGGGTGACTGTTCTTCCCAACTCCCCTAAGGATGGTGCATAGACATTACCACCTTAGGGTTATAGAAGGGAGGGTACGTGATTACTTTCAATGTACTGGATGTCTTAGCGCATAAGGATCAGCTATCTGGCTGATGCTGAGTGTAATTGCTTGACCTCCTTTAGTCTTAGGCATGGCCAGTATGTGATGACAGATGCAAGCAGTTTGGTACAGGGGAAAGAACAGGGATATGGGATGAGGAGAGCTAGGATTTGATACCCAAACAAACACTATAGTGTTATGTATAAAATTATAAATATATATATTTGGAAAAAATAGTGATTTAACAATAATTAATAAAATTATAAAATTCTGGGGGCTTAGGAGGCTGGTCAGTGGTGCACCTGGTTGAGTGCACACATTACCTGGATGTGACCCTTTCCCCTCCACCTGCAGAGAGGATGCTTCACAAGTGGTGAAGCAGGTTTGCAGGTGTCTATTTGTCTCTTTTCCTCTCTATCTCACCTCTCAATTTCTCTCTGTCCTGTCAAATAAAATAGAAAAAAAGGAAAAATAAGTTGCCTATAGGAATAATAGATTTACAGTGCCAGCACTGAGCCCTATTAAGTACTCTGATGTAGCAATTAAAATTTACAAGGGTATAGTTCTGCTCTGCACCCATCACCAAAGCCTCGGGATTCCGTCTCAATCCTCACAAGACTAGAGTGTTACTCTGATCCAAGTGGCTTGGAGAATGAAAGGGGAAGCCTCAGATATGAAAGTCCTGTGCTCTTTATGCTGAACATCTCCCCATCCACTGTATACACTCTGCCCAGTCACACTCTTGCATTCACATCTTCATACCCGAAATGAGAGGTTGCGTGAAATGACAGCTAAGGAACTTCTTATTCTTCACTGAACAAACCTCTCGTGGGGAGGAAGCCTGCTGAGGGCCATTGAGGAGATGAGTTCCTGAGTCTGAAGAGCTACTGAAGAGTTGGCAAACAAAATCCTGTCAATATCCTACAAACCAACTTGATTCAGGTTTGTTTTTCTTTCTCCGTATTTTGCCATTGCAGTTCTGGCTGCTCTGAGTAGCAGGTGTACTATGAATCACTAAATACTTGCCCTGATATTTATTTACTTCTAAAACTCACACGCATTTGTTTTTAAAGAAAGAAGTGTGGATTATGATCATTATTTTACTTGGAAAAATGGCTTCATTTATCATAAATAGAAAGTAACCAGGCAAACAAAACAAAGTTAATACATTTTCACTAGAATGTATTGCCTGCCAAAGTTCTGAGCCTGAGGCCTGCTCTCCTTTTATTGAAAAGGAAGATTAGCATTTGCAAGAGAGATATTAATGGTCTCCTAGCACTGGATGCTTAGTACATTTTATTTAACATAGTATTACTGGAGTATTTAAAATAATTTCTTATACCTAAAGGCATCTCAGTCCTAGACTCTCACTAGTGGCACATACTATGAATGAAAGAGCAGAGGTCCCAAGTTCTACCCCCAGCACCACCATAAGCCAGAGCTGGTATAAAAAAAAAAAAAAAAAAAAAAAACAAAGCCAAACCAGGGACTTTGAAGTCAGATGGCTCTGCATTCCAACCTTGAGGCTACCCTCAGTCAGCAGAGTGTTTCACACAGTTCTCTGAAGTCCACTGAACTCAGAGGATTTATAAGAAAATAGATAAAATTCCTTAGATGATTGCTGTGGGAGGAGAAAGAATATGAAAAAAACCAAACTTGAGAAGGGAGAAAGAGAACATAGAAATGCAACGGAAGAAAACAGCATAGCTTGGCTTTGTTGAGGGCTATGGGGCTAAGTCAAAGGAAAGGGGGTCAGACTCACATGGGAAAGAGGGAGAGCAGTGAATGGGCTGAGAGTTTGTAGGGCAGGAAGGGATGTTGAATGTAGATATGGCCATACTGAATTTGAAGTTTGGGTTGGACATCAAAGGAAAAGTCAAAATATCATAATAACTAGGTGATAAATAGACTCAGGGTGATGTGTCTGTGGGTGGTTGACATTACAGGGGAATCGTTCTCTGAATAGCACACTTTCAGAGGATACTTTTCATGATTAAATGAAATAATGCATTTAGAGTGTGTCCAAAAAAGTTTTTATCATCACAACCACCACCGTCATCATCATCATCATCATCATCATCATCATCATCATCACCATGTTTTGTGTTTGTTTGTTTTTGTCTTCAATGTTATTGCTAAGATTCAGTGCCTGCACTATGAATCCATTGCTCCTGTGGCCAACTTTTTGAGATTTTGGATAGGATAGAGAGAAATTGAGAAGGGAGGGAAAGATAGAGATGGGGAGAGAAAGATAGACACCTGCAGACCTGCTTCACCACTTGTGAAGCAACCCTCTGCAGGTGGGGAGCCAGGGGCTCGAACTGGGATCTTTGCGCTGGTCCTTGTGCTTAGTGCTATGTGCAGTTAACCTGGCTCCCATCACCATCTAGCATGGTTTTAATTTCTGAACATAATATTTGCTTCTCCAAAGACAGCCTTTTAAAATTAATATGCAAATTGATCCAACAGGGAAAATAAAACTTTGTAAGTATCAGACTGCTAATAGAAGTAACGTGTAGGACAGAGTTTTGAGAGATGTCTCAAGTTGGATTTATTTTTTAATTGGGGGGCTTAGTGGCTTATAGTACAGTTGTTGAAACATGGGTAAAATTTCACATCTAATTATAATAGCAAAATATCTGTAAAATACTTACTCTCCACCCCAGTTTTGGCCCATTTCCACCAACATGAACCAGGAGTTCAGAACTTCCCTCTCCCATTCCTCTTCCTACCCGCCTTCCCCAGAGTCCTTTACTTTAGTACAATAGACTAAACCAGTCGAGGTTTTACTTTGTGTTTCCTTTTCTGTTCTTCTTTCATAGTGGTCAAAGATATAGACAGAATATTTACCAAAGAAGAGATCCAAAAGGACAATAGACATGTGAGAACTGCTCAAAGTCACCGATTATCAGAGAAACCCAAATAAAGACAATAATGAGATACCATTTCACTCCTGTAAGAACGTACTGCTGGTGGAAATGGAAATTGGTCCAACCTTTGTGAAGAACAGTCTGGAGAACCTGCACAAGGCTAGAAATGGACCTACCTGGCAATTCCTCTCCTGGGGATATATCCTAAGGAAACAGACACACTCCTCCAAAGAGATCTGGGTACACCTATGTTCACAGTAGCTCAATTTGTGATAGCTCAAACTCAGAAGTAACCTAAGTGTCCAACAACAGATGAATGGCTAAGACATTTGTGATATATATATATATATATATTCATCTTCTTTACCATGTACTTTTGTATTTGGTGAAATATGGTGGTCTAGTTTCAATCTTCTGCATGTTTCAACCCATTTTTTCAACACCATTTGTTGAAGAGACTCCCCTTTCCTCATTGAATAGTCTGGGCACCTTTGTCAAAGATTAGATGTCCATAGGTATGGGGGCTCACTTCTGGGCTCTCAATTATTCATTTTTTGGGGGGGGGTATTTTTTAGTACTATATTTTTATTGGGGAATTAATGTTTTACAGTCAACAGTAAGTACAATAGCTTGTACCCAGCATTCTTTTTATGTCTTTTCTTTTCTTTTTATTTATTTATTTATTTTTAATTTTTCTTTTTTTTATTGGGGAATTAATGTTTTACATTCAACAGTAAGTACAATAGTTTGTACATGCATAACATTCCCCAGTTTCCCATATAACAATACAATCCCCACTAGCTCCTCTGAATCCTTCTTGGACCTGTATTCTCCCCACCCACCCACCCCAGAGTCTTTTAATTTGGTGCGATACGCCAATTCCAGTTAAGGTTCTACTTGTGTTTTCTTTACTGATCTTGTTTTTCAACTTTGGCCTGAGAGTGAGATCATCCCATATTCATCCTTCTGTTTCTGACTTATTTCACTCAACATGATTTTTTCAAGGTCCATCCAAGATCAGCTGAAAACGGTGAAGTCACCATTTTTAATAGCTGAGTAGTATTCCATTGTGTATATATACCACAAATTGCTCAGTCACTCATCTGTTGTTGGACACCTGGGTTGCTTCCAGGTTTTGACTATTACAAATTGTGCTGCCAAGAACATATGTGTACACAGATCTTTTTGGATGGATATGTTGGGTTCCTTAGGATATATCCCCAGGAGGGGAATTGCAGGATCATAGGGTAGGTCCATTTCTAGCCTTCTGAGAGTTCTCCAGACTGTTCTCCACAGAGGCTGGATCAATTTACATTCCCACCAGCAGTGTAGGAGGGTTCCTTTGACCCCACACCCTCTCCAGCATTTGTTGCTGTTACCTTTTCTGATGTATGACATTCTCACAGGAGTGAAGCAGTATCTCGTTGTTGTCTTTATTTGCATTTCTCTGACAATTAGAGACTTGGAACATTATTTCATGTGTTTCTGGGCCTTTTGGATCTCTTCTGTGGTGGATATTCTGTCCATGTCCTCCTCCCATTTTTGGATGGCATTATTTCTTGTCTTGTTGTTGAGTTTGGCAAGCTCTTTATATATGTTGGTTATTAAACTCTTGTTTGATGTATGGCATGTAAAGATCTTCTCCCATTCTGTGAGGGGTCTCTTATTTTGGGTAGTGGTTTCTTTTGCTGTGAAGAAGCTTTTTAATTTGATGTAGTCCCATAGGTTTATACTTGCCTTAGTCTTCTTTGTAATTGGTCTCGTTTCATTGAAGATGTCTTTAAAATGTATGCAGAAAAGAGTTCTGCCAATATTTTCTTCTAAGTATCTGATAGTTTGTGGTCTAACATCCAAGTCCTTGATCCACTTTTAATTTACTTTTGTATTTGATGAAATACAAGGTTCAGTTTCATTCTTCTGCATGTTTCAACCCATTGTTTCCAACACCATTTGTTGTAGAGACTCTGCTTTCCCCATCTAATAGTCTGAGCCCCTTTGTCAAAGATTAGATGTCCATAGGTGTGGGGGCTCATTTCTGGGCTCTCAATTCTATCCCACAGGTCAGTGTGACTATTCATGTTCCAGTACCAAGCAGTTTTGATGACAATGGCCATATAGTACAATTTGAGATCTGGGAGTGTAATGCTTCCAGTTCTGTTCTTTCTTCTCAAGATTGTTTTGGCAATACTAGGTCTTTTCTGGCTCCAGATAAACATTTGTTGCATTTGTTCTAGTCTCGTAAAAAACGTGGTTGGGATCTTGATGGGGAAAGCATTAAATTTGTATATGGCTTTGGGTAATAAATTCATTTTGATAATGTTAATTCTTCCAACCCAGAAACATGGAATATCTTTCCACTCCTTTGTGTCTTTTTCAATTTCCTTGAGTAGTGATTCATAATTTTCACTATCCAATCTTTCACTTCTTTGGTTAGGTTTATTCCTAAATATTTTATTGTTTTAGTTGCTATAATAAAAGGAATTGATTTCTGGATTTCAATATCTTCTAGCTTAGTGTTTGCATAAAGGAATGCCACTGACTTTTGAATGTTAATTTTGTAGCCTGACACCTTACTATATTACCTCATGATTTCCAAAAGCTTTTTGCTGGACTTCTTAGATTTTTCTATGTATACTATCATGTTATCTGCAAATAGGGAAAGTTTGACTTCTTCTCTTCCAATCTATATCCCTTTAATTCCTTGCTCCTGCCTAATTGCTATGGCAAGAACTTCCAACACTATGTTGACTAATAGTGGTGATAGTGTGTAGCCCTGTCTAGTACCTGATCTGAGTGGAAATGCTTCCAGTTTTTGACTCAAGTCCACGTGGATCATTCTTAAGGATTTATGGCAGGAGATCTTTCAGCACTTCTTACAGGGCAGGCTTGGTGATAGTTGACTTCATCAATTATTGCTTATCTGAGAAGGTTTTTATACCTCCATCTAGTCTAATGACAGTCTAGCAGGATACAGTATTCTTGGTTAAAAGCCCTTCTCATTGAGAAGTTGATAGATATCTTGCCATTCTCTTCTGGCCTGTAGTGTTTGTGTGGAGAAGTCTGTTGCTAATTTTATGGGTTTTCCTCTGTAGGTGACTCTTTTTTTTCTCTTGCTGCCTTCATGATCCTTTCTTTAGCCTTACTCCTTCCTATTCTCAATATATGATGTGTCTTGGTGTCTTTAAGTCTGGGTTAAATCTGTTTGGGACCCTCTGGGCTTTTTGAGCCTTTATGTCTTTTATGTTGTCTAGACTAAAGAAGTTCTCAGCTATTATGTCCTGAAGAATGCTTTCTTCCCCTCCCTCTCTTTCTTCCTCTGGTAAGGCAATAATGCGTATATAGTTTCTTTTGAAGTCATCCCATATGTCTCTGTTGTTGTTTTCAGTATCTCTTAATCTCTTTTTGAGATCTCTTACCTCTTTTTTAGTTGTCTCTAATTTGTCCTCGATCTTGCTTATTCTGTCTTCAGCCTCATTTATTCTATTCTCTCTCCCCTCTACTATTTTATGGAGTTCATCTATTTTGTTTCCCTGTTCTGATACTGTTTTAGCTTGTTCAGCTATTTGTGTTCTTAGCTCAGCTATTTCAGCTTTCAGTAATCTAATAACCTTGAGATAATTAGTGTTTTCTTCCAGAGTCTCATTTGTTGTTTCTGCATTTCTGATGACAATTCTTTCAAACTCTTTACTCACTCCTGTGATTATTTCCTTAACTAGTGTTTGGATGTTAACCTCATTATTTTTTGCTACAGCCTTGGAGGGCACTGTTCAGCTCTGGCTTATGGTGGAGTGGGGGATTGAACCTGGGACTTGACTGAGCCTCAGGCATGAAAGTATGTTTGCATAGCCATTATGCTATCTACCCCCACCTTTCTCCAATATTTCTTCTGTTGATTTAACCATTTTATATAGTATGTTATGAGGTCCCTATCTTAGTACTTCTCAAATTACTGATCACTATTGCCTGGATTGAGTTGTGTCTAAGTAAGGTACTTAAAACCTTTATAGTTGTAGAAATTGACATTTGTTTTACTATTATTTTAATCCCTGAGGTGGAGCACAGTGGCTTAAAAGTCTCTTTTGTTCTTTTTCTTTCCTGTAGGGTATGGGAGCCTGAGAGATTTTAAAGTATAAGTAGACTTCTTAGCTTAATCACTGACTCTTGACCAAATGATAAAGCAGGTGGGGCAGAGATAATCCAGTGGTTATGCAAAGAGACTCTCACAGCTCCACTGCTAGGCCATGGAAATATACATCTTTCCTAAATTTCTTAGTTAGTTCTCTGTCCCTTAGTGTCAGCACAGGGCCTCCCTGCCCCTGCTCCTCATTCCGAGGGCAGTAGCAATGGAGACTCACATTTGCATTTGGTGAGTCTAAGGGGAGTCCTCTCCTCCTTTCAGCAGTCTTTTTGTTTTTAAAACAGACTGAAGGTGATGTCTCAGCTGGTGAACTGCTGGACATTACCAGCCATTTAATCTCTCCCTAGGCTTCTCTCTGTCCACAAGCCACATGTGTTTGCACTCACAGGTGATTTGATGGGTTCCTGAAGTTGTTCTAGTCCTGTCTTGTTGTGGTCCCAGGTGATCTCCTTTGGTATTCCTTGTTGAATTGGGAGAGGAGAGTAGAGAATCAAAGTTGCTGCTGCTCCATAGCCCTACATCCAGAATTTTCCTTTTATTCTCATATCTGAACATCATTAGTCAATCACAGTTACTCCCATTTTATAGGTGAGAAAACTGAGATTTCAGAAAATTAACTAAGGCTTACTTTGGCACATATATACTAAAATCAGAATCATTTAGTATGTTCTTTCTAGAAAACTGAGGAAAGAATTCTTGAAGTCTTTCTTGTTAAAAAAAAAGAAGAAGAAGAAGAAAGAAAAAAGAAGAGGGAGGGAGGGAAGGAGTCTTTCTCGAGTTACATGGTAGGTAAAAGGAAAAAGGAAATGAAGACTCTTAGCTAGCTCTATCTGGTTTGAAATCTAATTCTGACCCCTTATTTAAAGTTCATACCATGGCTGCTTGCTCAGGCAACTGGGCTTGAATCAGGGCCTGGTAACAAGAACCAGAAAGCAGGAGTTTCCAATCAGTTAAAGGAAATAGATCAAAGGACCTGGGATACTCTCTAACAGTAGCACACCAGATTTGCATTTGCATTTGCGTTCCTGAGGCCCCAGAAGTCTCAGGTTCAATCTCCAGCACCATATATCCCATGGCTAGTAGTATTATAGTCTCTCTCTCTCTCTCTCTCTCTCTCTCTTTCTCTTTCTCTCTCCCTTCCTGCCACCCTCCCTCTTTCAAAAATAAATAAATAAACTTTACAAAAAGGAGAAAACAAAAATCCTAGTCCAAATTCTTCCTTCCCTCTTTCAATCCTTCCTTTGGTCTTTTCTTCCTTCCTTCCTTCCTTCCTTCCTTCCTTCCTTTCTTTCTTTTTTATGGCATAGAGACAGAAAAGAAAAGAGATCATAGCACTGAACTTTAATGTAGTGGGAGCCATGATCAAACCTGGTTCATGCATATTGTTTGACCATAATTTCTCTCTTTAAAAAATATTTATTTAGGGAAGAGACAGAAATTGAGGCAAGGGGAAGATAGAAAGGGAAAGAGAGAGAGATGCCTGCAGTTCTGCTTCACTGCTTGTAAAGCTTCCCTCCCTATAAATGGAGGCAGAGGGCTTGAACCCAGATCTTTAAAGATTGTAACACATGTGCTCTAATGAATACAGCAGTTACCAGTTCCTGGTTATGATTTCTCAAACAGTAATGAGAATCAGAGGACATGAGTCCCTGAGTTTTGTCCATGTAACTTCTTCCACTACTAATTCTCACCCTGATCTTCTCTGTGCCCTTCCTTCTCTACCTTCTGAACTGCTCTCATCCTCCAATAGGCACATGTAGACACACACACACACACACACACACACACACACACACACACACACACACACACACACACACACACCGGAGCGGGGGGAGATTTTCTGAGTATTAAAACTGGTTTTGGTGATGATAACCTTGTAGTGTCTACAGATTTCGAATTATAAAGGTACACACCTGAAACTTTTATACTACTATTAACCAACCTAACTCAATATAAAAACCAAGAGAAAAAAATGGATACTTCAAAAGAAGAAAAAAAAAAGATTAATAAATAACACAGGAGTTTTGTACAAACACTTTCCTACTGATAATAGTAAAGAGAAATGGGAAACAGTCTGAAAGAAAGAGAGCTTTACATGCCTCTTCTAGATGCTTGTGTACCATTCTATACAGTGGCACATACCCCAGATTATTACTACTGTACATTTTGTTTGTTACAACTACTTTGTTCATCTCTGTAATCTCAAAATTCCAATGCAGGATCTTGAATACAAAAAAATAGTAATACACATACATGCATATGGAAATACACACAATTTCTTAGATAAACTTTAAGTATGGGACTTACAAATATAAAGAATTAACTAAGGCAAAAATCTTGCCCTTAAGAAACTCACAGGCTAGAAGCAGAGATTGGCATGTAAACTTGATTTTCATGTAATAGAGTAAATATTATGATAGTGGTAGGAACTGGATTTTATGGCAAGTCAAGGGAATAATTTGGTACCTTATCTTCCCATATAAACACTGGGGAGGAAGCACAGAGAGGACTTCCAAAGAAACTATGAACACCACAGAATCAGTACAGTCAAGAGACTAGCAAGATTTTAAAAGCAAAAATGGATCAGTATAGATATTTATAGAGCCATTGGTAGAATTTATTAAAATGTCAAATGCATATATCTTTTCACCTGGCATTGGAGTTGCTGGAAATGTATGCTGGAAATGTATTCCTTAAAAGTCAGGTGGAAATATACTACTGTTCCATCATTATTGGCAATAAATGTTAAGTCAAAATTAATTGACTGGGGATATAGCATAATGGTTATGCATAAGACTTTCATGTCTGAGACTCTTCAATCCCAGCTTCAATCCTCAGTACCATCATAAGCCAGAACTGAATACTACTCTGGCCTATTTCTCTCTCTGTAGCATCATAAGCCAGAACTAAATACTACTCTGGCCTATTTCTCTCTCTCTCTCTCTCTCTGATTCCCTCCCTCCCTTTCTCCTCTCACAATCTCTGTACCTTTCACATTAAATAACTAAAATATTTAAAAGAAACAAAATTAATTGCTCAGAAAGTTAAACTAATTAAAATTAAAAGAAACCCACATATTGTGAAGTATTGTTAGAAAGGATGAAGTAGATCAAAATGCAAGGAGTCAGGGAACTGTCTACATTCTGCCTTAAAAGTATAAAAAACAAATTGTATACAAGATTGTATAACATTATTTCACTTTGTTGAGTTAAAATCATACATATGATAGTTAAATATATTTACTGAGTGGAGAGAGAGGGAGAGGAAGAGAATAAGAAACAGAGCATATATGATACCAGGAATTGGAACTCAGGAATTGAAGCAGACTTGAGGAGCAGAGCTTTATTACCCTGCTACCTGCCACAGGCTGGTATGATAATCACATGCATCAATGTGCCTGTGACAGTGGGGCTGGCTGCCAGCTAAAGGCTGGATTCCTGTAGCGAACTGTGACTGTTGCTGTGAGCAAATGTAGGACAGACCTCAGCAAGCAGAGAGTGCAGGCTGACACAGGATAAGGAACAGGATATGGGAAGCCCTGGGAGCAGATGGACAAGAAGGATGAAAGGAAGTGAGTGGATTGACAGGCAAACCACAGAAGCAATAAGGAAGTTTTTTTTTTTTTTTCCCCAAATCTACTTTGCTAGCAAATTAGTGCTTTATAGAGACTCTGGGCTGAAAATAGACACATTTAGAAATTGCTATCACATTAAAATGTAAAATGCATGAATCTTTTAAATCAACAATTCTATTGCTGAGTATTCCTTTCAGTAGTGTGTGTGTGTGTGTGTGTGTGTGTGTGTGTGTGTGTGTGTAAAGGACACAATGAGCCCTTAATCCAAATGAGTTAAGGATCTAAACCCTCCAGTTGAAAATCTTGAGTAAAGTTTTTTTGTATTCCTCCAGATCTTAGTTACTATGATCTTGGCAAGAACTCTTACTAACAATATAGTCAAACAATGTTTATTTTACATTACATATATAGCTATTTTTTCTGTTTATCAGAGTTATCGTCAAGGCTTGGTGCCTGAAGGACAACTCCACCACTCCAGGCAGCCATTTTTTCCTTTCTATTTTGATTTGTTTTTTAATGAGACAGAGAGAAATAGGAAGTAAAAAGGAAGAAGGAGAAAGACACCTGCAGCACTGCTCCCACAACGTGTGAAATAACCCTTCTGCAGCAGGGGGCCTGGGATCTGAGCTCAGGTCCCCAAACTTGATAATACATGTGCTCTACCAGGATCCAATCCCTACATGTGACATTCTTACAATTAGATAAGCTAGAGAAAATATTTTTATTTTATGTAATTTTTGTTATTAGTGATTTAGCCATTTTTCACTCAATTGTAAGACTTCAGAAGTATAGTTTCACACTTACACATGTGTGTATAAGTTATCACACCCACCACCAAAGTTCTATGCCCCCTAACCCTTCTGATATTAACCATAATTTTCACAAAATCTAAATTTAAGAAGCAGTTTTCTAACTATTATTTGCACAAGTTTTCTTATATATTTACTTATATCCCAGATCTGAGCAAAATAATATGGTAGTCAGTTGTCTTTTATCTCTTTAATTTGCTTAAGATAATAATATCTGCTACAATCCATTCTATTCCAAATGCTATAATATCGTCTTTTCTAAAAAATGTTTATTTACTTATTCCCTTTTGTTGCCCTTGTTGTTTTATTATTATTGTTTTGACTGAGGTCATTGTTACTGGATAGGACAGAGAGAAATGGAGAGAGGAGGGGAAGACAGGGAGAGAGAAAGACAGACACCTGCAGACCTACTCACCGCTTGTGAAGCGACTCCCTTGCAGGTGGGGAGCCCAGGGCTCTACCTGGAATCCTTATGTCAGTCCTTGCACTTTGCGTCATGTGTAATTAACCCGCAGTGCTACCGCCTGACTCCCGACAATATCGCCTTTTGAAAGTGAAGAGTAGAATTTCATTGTATATGGATCTTTTCTAATTTCTTTAACCAAACATCTGCTGATGAACATTAACATTGCTTCCATAGTTTAGTTATTGTAAATAATGCATTTATAAACATATAAAATTTTAGATGATTATATGTAAAGATAATTTTTGTGGTCTAGGATGTGGCATAGTGGATAAAGCACTGCATTTCAAACATGAGGTCTTGAATTCAATCTCTGGCAGTAGCAGGGTGATGCACTGGTTCTCTTTCTCTCTCTCTTCCTATCTTTCTCACTCATAAATAAATATTTTCTAAGAAATAAACTTATTAAAATAGTAAAAGAAGCTTATTAGAAAACCATGAGGAAAATAAAATATATTTCCAGTACTATATTCACAAGAAAATCTAAGTATAAGTGTGGATATGCAATTTAAATCTGTGTTAAGGTTCAACTGTGGATGTGGAGGGCTTTCCCAGAATCTGGGTGGGAGGGCCGGTGGAACACTCACTCTGTTAAGTGCATATAGTGCTAAGCATGAAGACTGTAACAAGTATCTAGGTTCCAGTCCTCAGCTCCCCAACTGTAAGAGAGACGCTTCACAAGCAGTGAAGCACATCCACAGATGTCTATCTTCCTCTCACCCTCTTTATCCACCCCCCCGTCTCAATTTCTGTCTTCTGTCCTATCCATAAAATGGCCGTCAAGATTTTTTTTTTCTTTTTTTGCCTCCAGGGTTGTTGATTAGGCTCCTTGCTTGCACTACAAATCCACTGCTGCTAGAGGTGATTTTTCCAATTTTTTGGATAGGACAGAGAGAAATTGAGACAGGAGGGGAAGATAGGTAGATAGACAGACAGACAGACAGACAGACAGACAGACGGATGGATATAGAGAGATAAACACTCCTCAAGACCTGCTTCACCTCTTGTGAAGCAAGATCCCTACAGGTAGAGAACTGGGGACTCGAACCAGGATCCTTGTGAGGGTACTTGCACTTTCGTGCTGTGTACACCACTGTTCCCCCAAGGAGGAAATTTCTTCATCTTTCTAAAATATATATCAACCTTTTCTGTAACTAATGCATAATATGTTTGTAGTCTCACAAATGTGTTTCAGAAAGACACTATAATATTCAATATGAGGAACTGGGAGCTGGTGGGGAGGACTATATAATATTACTGTAATTTTTTACTCACTTGTTGTATTTGAATTGTTACTATGGATACATTAAAAGTAAAATTTAAGTTAAAAAAATAAGCAACATCCCACAGAATTTTAGAATATACTATCATGGCCACAAGAGCCTGTTGCCTTGACTCTCTTGCTTGGTGAAGGAATTGAGTTGCAACTTAAGCAGAAGACTATGAAATCAGTAACCTATCTGTGACTATGGAGACCTGCGGGTTAGGGGTGGGAAGGAAGGGTGTGCTCTGATAAAGAAGTAGAAGAAGTAATAGTCAGAAGTAATTGTCAGAATTTTTACTAACCTTTTTGGAGGGGGAAGAGGAAGGATGTGAGAAGAAACCAGGAAATGAAAATAAAGACAGTAAAATCTTGAAAAAATGAGGAAGCTGTGTTTGAACATGGAGTTTGCCAGAGCTGTTTCTGAGGCCTAGTTTTTGTTGGGAGCCTGTGTGAGTGGGTATCTCTGCCTGGGTCTGCTGACAGGACCCTTTCTGTCAGGCTCGTGGATGATCAGGCTCTGACTCATTCTGCCTCAGAACCGGAGTGTTCTTTAGAATTCCCTGGGTGGGTAGAAGCCCCCTACAGCAGAGGGGCCTCAAAGAGAGCCACAGATGGGGAAAGGGAATGCAGGCTTTGGCCCCTACCTGAAGCAGTGTTGTTTCACTCTAGCTGTTTCCCTGCCCTGCTTCTGCATAAACTTAGATTTGCACAAAGCTTCCATTGTTATCAAAATAAATAAATAAGCAAATAAATAAATAATAAGATCCCCACTGATATTCCCAGCCATTTCACACAGAACGAACAGGAAAACTGAGCTCCACATCTTACAGAGCTAGTGGGAGGAGTAGATCTAGGAGCCAGAACTTATCAACACACAATCTCTTATATATATGTACTTTAATTGCCACCAGGGTTAGAGTTAAGGCTTGGGACATGCACTAGGAATCCATCACTCCTGATGGTCATTTTTTCATATATATATATTCTTTTTTTACTTGATAAGACAAACTGAAATTGAGAGGGGATGGGAGATAGAGGAGAGAGAAAGAAAGAGTTGTAGCAATGGTTCATGCCTCAGGAAGCTTCCCTCTTGTAGATGGGGACCGGGCCATGAACTTACATCCTTGTGTTGTATCATATGCTCTCATCTGGGTGCATCAGTGTCAGGCACCTCCATCACTTTATTTATTTATTTTTTAAACATTATCCTTATTCTTTAATTGAGATTGAGGAGAAGACGAGGCTAGGAGGTAAGAGTGAATTTCAGTGGTTTAAATGGAAAGTGAATGTGTCTAGAGAAAAAATAGACTTACAGAGACAAAGGAGGAGGATAAGAAATAAAAAGATAAGAAAAGAAATAAAAGTATAAGAAATGAAAGAGTGGATTTAGTGGGAAGTATGTGGCTGTGCCCAGATCTTGCGTGTAAGAGGACCTCAGTTCAGTTTCCAGCAGTGCTTATGCCAGAGTGATGCTTGGCATCTTATTCTCACTAAATAAACAAATAAAATTCAGAAACAAACAAGCAGAGCCCAGCATTTAAAGAAAACAAAATCACAATAAGCAAAAGAACAAAATGGAGCCTAAATACTTTTGAAGATGGCTTGATCTGTAAAACAGAAATTTAAAGAGTAAAATGACAGGGATTAAAAACATGAACTTGTGCAACCAACAAATATATTTTGAATGACACTATGGGTCAGGTACTTTTTAAGGCACTTTCTGTCCTCTGGATTTTCTGTCCTGTGTACAGTTCACATAAACTAGAGCATGGATTCACCTATGTGAGTTCCCATTGGATAGTTGTTTGCGAAGTGCTATAGAATGTGATATCCTCTGTCAGCCATAAGAAAATGACAGTGGCTTCACTGAAGGGCATAAAGGACTCTGGGGTCAGTACAGGAGGAGAGTACAGTCCAAAAGGGATGGCAGAGGCCCTAGTGGGAGTTGTATTATTATGTGGAAAACTGGGAAATGTTATGCATGTACAAACTATTGTATTTACTGTTGAATGTAAAACATTAATCTTCCAATAAAGAAATTTAAAAAAAAGTCAGTCAAGAATAGAAACCAAAGGGCCCAGTGGCAACTTTCCCAGTAGAGTATACACTATAGGCATCAGCACCTGGTATACACTAGGCATCAGCACCTGGTATACACTAGGCATCAGCACCTGGTATACACTAGGCATCAGCACCTGGTATACACTATAGGCATCAGCACCTGGTATACACTAGGCATCAGCACCTGGTATACACTATAGGCATCAGCACCTGGTATACACTAGGCATCAGCACCTGGTATACACTATAGGCATCAGCACCTGGTATACACTAGGCATCAGCACCTGGTATACACTAGGCATCAGCACCTGGTATACACTAGGCATCAGCACCTGGTATACACTAGGCATCAGCACCTGGTATACACTAGGCATCAGCACCTGGTATACACTATAGGCATCAGCACCTGGTATACACTAGGCATCAGCACCTGGTATACACTATAGGCATCAGCACCTGGTATACACTAGGCATCAGCACCTGGTATACACTAGGCATCAGCACCTGGTATACACTAGGCATCAGCACCTGGTATACACTAGGCATCAGCACCTGGTATACACTATAGGCATCAGCACCTGGTATACACTAGGCATCAGCACCTGGTATACACTATAGGCATCAGCACCTGGTATACACTAGGCATCAGCACCTGGTATACACTAGGCATCAGCACCTGGTATACACTAGGCATCAGCACCTGGTATACACTAGGCATCAGCACCTGGTATACACTAGGCATCAGCAACTTCCCACCTGCAGGGGGGAAGTTCCTTGAGCCATGGCACAATGCTATAGTTTTTTTCTCCTCCTTATATCTCCCTATCTCTGTCTCTCACCTCTATCAAAATAATAATAATGATAATGATAATAATTATAACAATTATAATAAACTACCAAATTATAGAATGGTGTGCAAACACCAAATCCCAGCAGTAACTGTAACTGTAGTGGCAAGAAAAAGAGTGAAATTGGCTACTCAAGAGAGGTTCTGAAAGGGGAAAGACAAAGGCACTGTTATGGGGAAATGAGTAAATGCTAGGGAGCAGAGGAAAGCATTGCTCAGAGCAAAAGTGGTGGAAGGATAGCTGCTCCAGCTCATGGCAGGAGTTGACAGACTCATGCTTTAAGTCAGTGAGGGAACCAGTTGCTGATGAGTTCAGGGCATTCAGTGCAGATCCTCAGAGTCCCCTAATCCCAGATCTGCCTACTTCCATGAGGGAAGACACTGATGCAAGGTTGTGACATTGGAACAATTTATAGTCAGTTTCCCTTAGCTCCATCCTGCCCTGCTCAAGGACAAAGACAGCGGCTAAATGCAAATCATTATGGAGTCCATTAGGCTTAGGTCTGTATTCTATTATAGTTCTACCATTCCTGCTGGCTTGATAATCTTGGATAAGTTTCTCTCTTAAATTTGCTTCCTTCATGGTATAGCAGAGGATAAATCCTATTTCATAAGAGGGGTGTTGTCTCTAAGATGTTGTGTCTACATTATTTTAAGTGACCTTATTTGTATGTTTTCCTCATTAACTTTTGTATTGATTTATATGAATAATATAGTCAAGTCTAGAAATAAAAAAAAAACTTTGCTCCTTTTACCAGTAAAATGGATTGACCAGTGTAATGGCTTTTGATGTCTCTTCTGCAAGATGGCATCATGATTCCTTCCTTCATCTGTACTTTCATGAAAAGGTGGAGTTTGTACTATTACTACCTTGAATCTGGTCTAACTTGTGGCTACAGTGACCCGTAACCAAGATACAATAAATGTGACATGATGGCAACTCCAAGACTGATTTTATTTTTATTTATTTATTTATTTTCCCTTTTTGTTGCCCTTGTTGTTTTTTATTGTTGTTGTAGTTGTTATTGTTGTTGTTGATGATGTCATCATTATTGGATAAGACAGAAAGAAATGGAGAGAGGAGGAGAAGACAGAGAGGGGGACAGAAAGATAGACACCTGCAGACCTGCTTCACTGCTTGAGAAGTGACTCCCTTGAAGGTGGGGAGCCGGGGCTTGAACCAAGATCCTTATGCCAGTCCTTGAGCTTTGCACCACCTGCTCTTAACCTGCTGTGCTACTGCCCGACTCCCCCAAGACTTATTTTCATATGAACTAGCAGCTTCTGCTTCTCTCTTCCAAAAATGCTTGTTCTGAAGGAAGATTCCCTCCATTTTACATGACTCAAAGGACTCTATGCAAAAGGGAAACCCAACTGGCCCAAAGTTAAGCTACACAAAGAGAGACTCCCATGACTTTCCTAGCTAGACTAGTGTAGCCCAGCCTTTAGGTGACTCAAGTATAATCACTACCTATCTGTAAATGCATTAGAGGCACCTATCAAAACCAACCCATCTGAGCCCCTTTCACATTAAAAAAGATACTAGCATCTGGGAAATAGCTCAGCTGGTAGAGCACAGGATTCTCATGCCTGATGCCCCTTATTTGATCTCTGACCCTGAATGTACTGGAGTGGTGCTCTGGCTTCTCTCTCTCTCTCTCTCTCTTTCATGAAATAAGTAAGCTTATGTGCAAGGACTCGGGTTCAAACCCTCAGCCTCCACTTGCAGAGTAGAGGTTTCATGAATGGTGAAGCAGTGCTACAGGTCTCTCTCTCTCTCTCCTCTCTCTCTCTCTCTCTCTCTCTCTCTCTTTCTCTCTCTCTTCCTCTCTTTCTCACAATTTCTTTCTGCCCTGTCAAAGAAAAGAAAGAAGCAGAAGAAAAAATTGCCACCAGGAGTGGTAGATTTGTTGTGGACTACCAATTCCCAGCAATAGCATTGGTAGTAACAAATCTTATTAATTCAATCATTAATTAGTATGCTTAAAAGAATTTAATAATAACATAATTAAATAACCCCCTAAATTTGAAGCTGGCTAGCTTCCCAGCAATATAAAGGGACTGATTCCTTTCTGATGCTATTGTGTGGATTTTATAGACCATGATTGAGAACAGGACCTGGCACAGGGTAAAACAAAAGAAATGATTGCTTTTCATTGTGATGAACTGAAAGCAAACAACAAAACCTCAGGACCTTCTAAGAGTCTGTTACCAAGAGCATTCTACAGTCCCCCTAATGGATGTAGCTATACAAGGCACAGGCTACACCTCATCCTCCTTCCCCCCAAGAGCCAACCTGAGGGCTTTTAAAGACCAAGCCACAAGGCCCTCAAAGCTTGACCTAACCACTCTGACCTTCTTTTTTGTTCTTATGAGTCAGGTATTTGAACATTCTGTTCTCTGTGCCTAAGAGCCTTTCTTCCCCTCTCCCCATTTACCTTGTTAGTGCTTAGTCATCTGTTAACTTCAGCTGAATCATCATTTCTTCTGGAAGTCAAGGGCCCCACCCTCTGGGACACACCCTGAGAACCCCAGGGCTCTCCTTCCAACCCTTGTTCCCCCTTTTAAGACCTTTTCATTCATTCATTTATTTTTTTATGGAACGAGAGTCTTATTTATTTACTTATTTATTGGAGAGAGACCGTCAGAAATGGAGAGGGAAGGGGAGATAGAGAGGAAGAGAGACACCTGCAACACTGCTTCATCATTTCCTGTATGTGGGGACTGGGGACTTGAACCTGGGTCCTTATGCATTGTAACATGTGCGCTCAACCAGGTGTGCACCACTTGGCCCCACCTTTGCATGTATTTGTGATATCATTCCATCAGTGTCTTTCCCAGAGAACCCTTCCTAAGGGACAGAGACCACTTGGGACATGGATTTTATTTGCTTTTGCTTCTCAGCATAATTCCCAAATACAGTCTAGCCACCTGCAACATGGAGAGGTTCTGCATGTTTGCTTTGCAAGCTGGTCAGTGGACTCCTGTTTTCCTTCTGTCTTTTCTTCTTCAGATTAAACATGCCTAACCATTTCAACAATGTATGACTGAGGCCATGTGGTGGCACATCGGGTTGACTGCACATGTTACAGTGTGCAAGGACCTGGATTTGAGTCCCCCAATCCCCACCTGCAGAGGGAAAACTTTGCAAGTGGTAAAGCAGTGTTTCAGGTATCTCTCTGCCCTTCTCCCTCTCTATCACCTCTTTCCTCTTGATTTATGACTGCCTCTATCCAATAAAAGTAAATAAATGTATATATATGTATATATACCTTTAATTAAAAAAAAATATATATATATATATATAAATGTAGAACTTGTCTTAGACTTTGTTCCCCTTGCCTTTCTTTGACCTCTGCTTGGGCAAACTCAGTCCATAACCCTTCTCTCTTGGTCACTTTCAGGCCTCTGTCTTCAGGCCCCATAATCAGCGGACTGTTCAGTCTTTGCTATTTTGGGAAAAGGCGTCTCAAATACTAGGCAGTTCCTTCTCTACAGTTGTCTGTTATCAAACAAGTCACTTCCTTCCTCAAACTCGGAACAGTGGGTCCCCAGAGCTCCAGGCAAAACTGCAAAATTGGCATTGCCTCTCAGATTTCTGCTCCTCCCAGAACTGATTCCTCCTCTCCTCTTCTCCCCTCCTCTGCTCTCCCCTCCCCCCTCTCCCCTCCCCTCCCCTCCCCTCCCCTCCCCTCTCCTCTCCTTTCCTCTCTTCTCCTCTCCTCTCCTCTCCTCTCTTTTCCTTTCCTCTCCCCTTGCTTCCTCTGCCTTCTCCTGCCCTCCTCTCCTCTCCAGCCTCCCCTTCCACACTGCCCCAGAAGACACCTGAAGTGCCACCACCTGGAGTCCCTCTACATTCCAGCCCCTCCTGCACAGCAACTGTCTAAGGCACTTTCTGAACTACAAATCTGCCCCAGTTAATTGATACTTCAGAGCCTGAAACTATAGTGAACCCTTACAAAGCCTCTCCACCTTGTGCAGGAACTAGAAACTGGCACTTGCAGGCTTCACCTAGACAGTGGCTGTCTGGGGCATGACCTTGAGTGTTAAAAACTGTATTAGGCACTAGTATTTAACAATCAGAGACTGGAAATCATTCCACTCCAGAGGCTAAAGTTCTCAGCTTCTCTTACTTGTCCCAGTGATCTAGTCACATTGAAAATATAGAGTAGCAAATTAAAGCCCAACTTTTCTGTAGCATGTGGTTATGAGTTTACCACAGTTCCAGCCTCTCCTTCATAGGTCCCATCTTTCAAGTTAGTGGTCAGCTGTCCTTCTCAATACCACTTGCAGTGGTTTGTCACAGCTGTTTTACTTGCTACACTATTTATTTATTTATTTATTTTTATTTTTTATTTATAAAAAGGAAACATTGACAAAACCATAGAACAAGAGGGTACAACTCCACACAATTCCCACCATCAGAACTCCATAGGGTTTGGCACTCTCTCCACTGCGGCCCGGGTTTGATTCCTGGTCAGAGAAGGTGGACTTTCAAATTTTGCTACACTATTTTTATGGCTCCTATAATCTCTCAGATTACCACTATGAAAGTTTCCGGATCTGTCAAGAAGTTGAAATGCAAGGGAAGAATAAAGAACAGTTTCACCGGTCAGCCCTTCATTGTCTGGTAGCTTTCATAAATGACAGAGAAATGTCCATTTTTTTGTATGTAAGGTAATAGGATGGTTCATTTTTTAAAGTATTTTTATGGGGGGGATTAATGGTTTAGGATCAATACAGTTGTCAATACATGCAAAATGCTCAGTTTTCTGGAAAACTCACCCCCAGTCTAGGTCTTCTTCCACTATTGTGCACCAGGACCTGAAAGTTTCTCCTTTCCCCCAGTCCTATACTTCTATGCAATACACCAAATCCAGTCCAAGTTCTACCTGGCGTTTCCCCTTCTGTTTGTGTTTCTCCACTTTTGTCCATGAGTGAAATCATCTTATATTCATTCTTATCTTTCCAGCTTATCCCACTTAATACAATTCCTTCAAGCTTCATTCAAGATGAGGTGAAGAAGGCAAATACATCTTATTTATTTATTTATTTATTTAGACACTAAAGTTTTCACTGGAGCTTGGTGCTTATACTGCAAATCCACTGCTCCCAGTGGACATTTTCCTTTTTTTAAGTTTTTTTTCTATTTTTATTTGACAGAACAGACAGAATTTGAGAGAGGAGGGAAGATAGAGAAAGCAGGAAAAAAGGCAGACACCGCTGGACCTGCTCTACTGCTTATGGAGCATTCCTTCTGCATGTGGGGAGCAGGGCTCAAATCCAGGTCCTTGTGCATGGTATTATCTGTGTTTGACTGAGTGTGCTACAACCTGGCTCCTTGAATTCATCATTCTTAATAGCTGAGTAGTATTCCATTAAATAGTCACCAAAGAAGAGATCCAAAAGGCCAACAGACATGAAAAATGCTCCAAGTCATTGATTGTCAGAGAAATGCAAATAAAGACAAAAAATGAGATACCAGTTCACTCTTGTAAGAATGCTATACATTATAAAAGATAGTAACAACAGATGTTGGAGAGGTTAGAGGGGAAAAGAACCCTCTTGCATTGGTGGTGGGAATGTAAATTGGTTAAACCCCCTGTGGAAAATAGTCTGGAAAACCCTCAAAAGGCTAGAAATGGACCTATCCCACGACCCATCAATTCCTCTCTTGGGGATATATCCCAAGGAACCAAGCACACTCATCCAAAAAGATTTGTGTACACTTATGTTCATAGCAGCACAATTTGTATTAGCCAAAACCTGGAAGCAACCGAGGTGTCCAACTACAGACAAGTGGCTAAGAAAATTGTAGTATATATATACACAATGGAATACTACTAAGCTATTATTTTTTTCCTACCCAGGTTTTCGTTCAGTTTTTGACTTCTCTACAATAAGTCCCAGTTCGCTTTACAGAGCTAGACTCAAATGACGGATAGACTTAGAGAATCCCTACTCAGCTTATAAAATCTAGGGGAGATACCTCTTAAAAATATTTTATTTATTTATTTATTTTGAATAGGGACAAAGGGAAGTCGAGAGGGTATGAGGACATAGAGAGGAAGAATGACACCTGCAGGATAGTTTCCCCACTCCTGATGCTTCCCTTCCTGCAGGTGGGGACTGGGGGCATGAACCTGGGTCTTTGTACACAGTAATGTGTGTGCTCAATCAGGTGCACCACCACCCTGACCCTGGTAGGTCTTCTTTATGTATTTGTACACACTATTTGATCTGTTAGCTAGGTCACCGCTTATCACATGATACTACCAGCTGTTCACTGATTAAATTTTAGTCACCTGTTATTTCTCCTTTACTTGGAGCAATCTTTTCATTGAAACACAGAGTCTGCAATGTAAGTATAAAAAGCTTCTTTATATTATCAGGTAATTAATGGAAGTATAAAAAAATCTTTTCAGTATTATTATTTTTTTATTGTCACCAGAGTCATTGCTGGGGCTCAGTGCCTACATGTCAAATCCACTGCTTCCAGGGCAATTTTTTCTTTTTTACTCCTTGTTTCAATTGTTAAGACAGAAAGAAATTTAGAAGGGATAAAAGGAGCTAGAGAGGGTGAGAAAAAATGAGACACTTACAGCACTGTTTCACTGTTCATGAAGCTTTTCTCCTTGGGGCCAAGGGCTTGAACTTGGGTCTTTGCACATTTTAACGTGCACTCTTAATTGGATTTACTACAGTCCGGTACCTTAAAAAATTTTTTATTTACATTTTTAAAAATTTTATTCTAATCGTGGAGGGTAGATAGCATAATGATTATGCAAACAGACTCTCATGCCTGAGGCTCCAAGGTCCCAGGTTCAATACCCAGCACCACCATAAGCCAGAGCTGAACAGTGCTCTGGTAAAAAAAAAATTAAATTAAAAAATATTCTAATTATATATATGGAGAGAGAGAGAGGGAAGGAGAGGGAGAGGGCTATGGAGAGGGAGAGGGGGAGGGAGAGAGAGAGAGAGAGAGAGAGAGAGAGTAAACCAGAGCACTACTCAGCTCTGGCTTATGGTGGTGCTAGGGATTGAGCCTGGGACTTCAGAGCCTCAGGCATGAAAGTCTTTCATATAAACATTTTGCTGTCTCCCTAGCCTCCTTAAAAATCTTAAGTATACCAATTATCCTTTTATAAGAGCAGCCTGATGTACTTTTATAAATTGTGCATACCTGTATACATAGCACATGGAGGGAGAAAGCTCTTACACACAGTAGCTTATTTGAATCTTATAACCTGGAGATGCAAAAAAAAAAAAAAAGCAAATGAGTAAAGTAAGACTCCCATAAGGTGACAATCTATGTCTTGCTTCAGTCTCCCAACATGCTTTTGAATGTACTGACACTTGAACATGACTTCCCCACACCAGGGCCAAACTCCCAAAGAGGCCATGGAACAGAGGGCAAAGCTGACAGGAGAGGACTGGAGAAATGGTTGCTGATGTGAACTAGAGACACAAGTTTAGGCCCTGTGTGCACACCCGATTTATGAGCTCCCCACTCATCTCTGTCCCACTTGCTTCTTCCTCTCCCCCTTGACCCACCCACTGCACTCCAATAATCTGGTCACATAGTTGACAGCTGAATCTGAAATATTCCCCTTCATGTACATCTTGGAACTATTTTGTCTAAGAGATTGACCATATTAGAGAAATAGAGCTCTGGTTTCCTCCCTTTATCTTCTTTGGAGCATGTACATAGTAGCTGCAGATAGGAATAGGAAATGTCCAATTTATTTGATGGTTAAAGCCTGGGATGGGCTCCGCAAGGGTAGCAACACAAGTCAGAAATCCCCAGCAACTCCCTAGTGCTTCTGTGAAATCCAAGGCTCCCGGAGATTAATCTAGTTCCTTCCTCTTGCCATAGATGGGGAAACTGAAGCTCAGAGGAGGGAAGCTGCTTGCTCAGGGACACACATACACACCCTGTGGCAGAACCAGGGTTAGACACCTTTTGACCAGAATCTTTCCTGATTATGTGAAAACTGCATATCTGTCTATCTGTTCCTTATTTGTGGTGGTACGTACCTATTGCCTCTAAGCTCCATGTTGTCCTATAAAAAAATTAGTTTTATTTGATAGGATAGAGAGAAATTGAGAAGGATAAGTGAGAAAGAGAAGGAGACAAATAAAGAGATAGAGAGATACTTGGAGTACTTCTTTACCACTCATGAAGCTCCCTTTTTCAGATGGAGACCAGAGCTTGAACCTGGGTCTTTACACATGGTAATGCATGTACCCAACTGAGTGTGCCATCACCCTTCCCCCATCCATCCCACTTTCTTATCTCTGCTCCATGTTGCAAGACTGGGAGTCTGAACAAGGCACAATTCTTGGAGCTCCTTGCTGAGTTTCTTGATAGAGAAGGACCATCATCGTTCATCAGTAATTTTCAGCATATCCTGCAATAGCAGCCAGTGTCCTCCAGTGCAATTTGGTCTAAACAACAGCTAAGTGATGTCCACCTTTCTGGCATCCAAGCTGCTTTTGTGTGTGGGTCCATCCTCTACATCTTAATTTTTGGTAACCTTTCCATTTCCCTTCAATTTCCTCATTCCTACTAGTGGTAGCTGCTCCTAGCAGGCACTCATATTTGCATTTTTTCAGTATTCCTTTTTTTATTTTACCAACATCAAATTACTATACAGTTAAGTTCCTGCATTAAACTCCCTTTAGTTAAAATACCTGGCATAATTTCTGATTGTCTATTCAACTATAATAGATACCTTGCTTAAATAGTTTTTTTTTCTTTCTAAGTTTTTCAACTTTCTTCTGCTAACCATCCTTGGAAACATAATGTCCAAAATGTGGAAATGATATTGTCATTAATTCATTCAACCAATATTTACTTGGGATCTGTCAGGCAGTTTTAAGATATGACATTAAGCAATCTTGTTCACAAGGTATCTGAAGTCTGGTGGGAAGACAGGTCAGTAAGAAGACAGGTAGAGTGCAAAGAGGCATAGGACCTAGAACATGTAAGTACAAGTGATATAGGAAGAACTTGAGAAAGGTCCTTGATCTAAACTTGAGGAATGACTTGGTGTTTGCCAAATGGTAAGTGTGGGAGGTTACTGGAAGAGGTAGTATGAGCAGAGATAATAAAAGAACATGTCAGGACTTATTATATATTGAGATCATTCTCCCCGGAAGGTTATATGCTGAAATCTTAACCATTTGGTATCTTAAAATAAGATTTTACTTGGAGCCAAATTGTTGGATAAGTGATTTATTAAAATTATGTCATACTAGAAGGAGGTAGACCCTGTCAAGGTGACTGATGTTCTACTACAGTCCTTATAAACTTTCAGAGAGAGACAGAGACAGAGAGAGAAACACACTCAGAAAGAAAATAAATACAGATATTAAGATATTGCATCTATAAATGAAATTAAAGAATGCCAAAGATTACCATCAAACTACCAGAAGCTATGAGAAAGACTCATAATAGACCCTGCCTCACAGTGCTCAGAAGGAATCAAACCTAACAATACCTTGCTATTGAATTTACAGCATCCACAGCTATGAGGCAAGGCATTTCTGTTGCTTAACTCATCCAGTTTGTAGTGTCAGCCCTAGCAAACTAAAACAGCCTGATCATGAAGGACATTATAAAGCTTGCCAGTGACACTGTACATTTCACCAGTATTTGTGACACTAGACCTGTCCTAGGAGCTATATATGAATTAACGTACACAATCTTCATGAAAATTCTACAAGATAGATACTGCTATTAGCTCATTTTTGACTAGTGGAGAGAACTTGTACAAAGAGTTTAGGTAACTTGGTCAAGGTTACCAAGTTAATAAGTGATGTTGTAAGCCTGGGCTTTGAATTCAGATCAAGAATGAATTTGTACATACTACATAATCCCAATTCCCTCCCACATGAAAGGCTAGTGTTCTGCTTTTCCAAGAACAGTGAATAACAGTATAACATTGGATATTTTTGTTTCTGATTTGATATTATTGTTGATTTAACATTTGGTTTATAAAACGATATCATTTCAGGACTCTTGTTGCACAGCCACACATGTATGTGTACATCCCATCTCAAATGTCACAAAACTCAAATGCAAACCCTCCTCCCTACACACACACACACCTGATAAGCTCCTTAGTTTTTACAAAGACTACTAGACAGTTTCACTGCTATATGTTTTTCCTAATTTGTTTTGCTATCTGTACTCCAGATATAAATGAAGCCACTCAGTATTTGTGTTTTTGTATCTTTATTCATTTCATTTTGGATAATCACCTCCAATCCCACCTCATTTTGCCCTGAAGGACTCAATCTTATCTTTTAAACTGAGGAGTAGTGTTGAATTGATTATATATCCATAATTTCTTGATTTAGTCATCTGTCAAAAGTAATTTAGGTAGCTTCCATATTTAGATTATTATAAATGGTGCAGTTATGACCATAGGGCTGCAGATGTCCTTTCAAATGAACATTGTTATGTCTTTTGGGGAATGGCATTGCTGGAGTGAAAGGTATTTCGATTTTCCTTTGTTTAATGAGTATATTGCTCACAAAGACAAGTGAAACTTACACATTTTATGGACAGAAAATTTACTCTTTTTAATTGTGTATTTCTGTGGATTTTGATAAACACACAGTTGTGTAACTGCCACCATCGGAGGGCTTTTAGCAGAGCAATGATATGATAACATTTTCTTTCTAGAAATGCTATTCTAGATTCCTGGGAAAGGGGACAGGGAGGGGGGCAGGAGGGAGGCCTTTATGTCCTGGTTCACAATGATGGACCTAATTTTGGGGCGACAGTGTTTTGCAGACACTGTTTTGATGAGATGAAAAAATTGTACTCATGTGCCAACAACTGTACTGTAAGCCATTATCCTCCCAATTAAAAAAATTACTATTCTGGCTACAATAAAGTGGGTGAATTAAAAAGGAAAAGGATGGAAACAGAGATAAAAAAATAAGAAGCATATGGCCTGGTCTTGAGCATGGAAAAAATTGGACAGATATCAGAATTATCTAAGAGGTAGAATCCATGAACCTTAAAGACATTATTTCTGGCAGCATCTGCTACATACTGAATGACTTAAGGTCAGGTCATTTGAGTTCTGTCAGTGAAGACATTGGCTATCCTAATTAGGTGACACACTGGCAGCCACACATACTGACCCTTCTACTCTTTTATCTATAACCTGTTCTGGCCACGAGCCACTTAATTAGACCTACAACAATTAGTTATTACACTTAAACCTGGACCCATTATAATTGTGAGGCTATGTATTTAAACTACAACTGTATGATGAAATTAGAGTCATGATGGAAGATTCACTGAAGCAAGGAGGGTGGGGTGTCCAGAAAACTCCCTTATGCAGCTGAGTTAGATTTGAGAATCTTCATGGGCTGGGGAAGAAGAATATCAGAAACCCACAGGATTTGCATGCAAAAGATTCCAGGTTTGTTTCCTAATACTACCAGTAGCCTGGGGGTGAGCACTGTCCTGGTTAAATAAATAAATAAACAAACAAATAAAATGGAGATATTTTAATAGTCGCTTGCCATCTGTAGAGTCTCTTGGGGGCAGTAATCCCTTTAGTTCCAGTTTTCTTACAATTTAGAGAGAGGAGGGAAGGAGTGAGGGGGAGAGACAGAGAGAGAGAAAGAAATAAATAGAAATAGATACAAGTAGCACTGTTTCACTGCTTGTGAAGCTTTCCCCCTGAAGGTAAGGACGGGGGCTTGAACCCAGATCTTTATGCACTGTAATGTGTGCACTTAATCAGGTGCACCACTGCCTGGGCTCCATGGTGGTTTTTGTTTTGTTTTTCTGACACCAAGGCTGTCACTGGGACTTGTTACCTGCTTGGTGACTCCACTATTTCACTGTGGCCATCCCCTTGCCCTTTTATATCGTTCTTTCTTTGAGAATAGACAGAGAAAAATGGAGTCAAGAGGGAGAAGGACACGGAAAGGTGATTCATCAGACCCACCTGTCAGCATTTACCCCATCTCTCCTAACTTCTGGGAGATCTGAATAGCCTTTCAATTAAATGTTAAGCTATAGATGAAAGTAAGATATTTGTGAGCATGTCAGTCTATGATGGGGGCAGTCCTCCATGTGTCAGGAAGATGAGCACAGGGAAGTAACTCACCCCTTCTTCACTAAGTCTTATTCTCCTCACCTGTAGAAAGAAGGTGTGAACTCCAGTGTCTCTGTGATGCTTTCTTTGACAACCTCTGATTCATTCCCTAAAAATAGAAAGAGATTTAAATGGTTGCTACCTGCTATGAGTGAGAAGTTAATGGGAGGTAGCCAGGTGTGTCAATCTTTCTGTCTCCTCACAGTACTAATTTGGTTTGAAATTCATGTTTCTCTCTCTGCTCTCTCTCTCTCTCTCTCTCTCTCCATATATATATCTGTATGTCTCTATCTCTCCTCTTTCTTTTTCTTGAACTATAGACAGAGGAAGAGAGAGAGAGAGGGAGAGAGAGAGAAAGAAATCAAACTTCCGTCAGTGTGCTAAGGGCTGAGTTTGAATGTGTCTTAGATATGACAAAGAGGCACACTATCTAAGAAAAATATTTCATCAGCCCAATTCATGCCTTTCTAATGAACCATTTCTTAACAAAAGTTTCCTTCTTAATGAATAATCTCTGGATGTTTTCTTTGTCTGAGGCCCTGTAAAAGACACTGGCATGACTATCAATGAGAATCTGATTAAATAGGGTTAAACTGCTCTTTCAGGCACAAAGATTCCCCTGGGCTGAATGTTCAGCTCTTTAGTTTTCTTGGGTTGCCATAAGACTTACAGTAACTTACAGTAACAAATATAGCTATGGAGGCTAGGAATCCAACATCAAAGTGTTGGCAGTTTTGTTTTCTTCTGAGGACTTTGGAGGAGAATCTTATCCATGTATCACTCCTAGCTTGAGTTTTCTGGCTATCTTTACAGATGCTTGCCTTGACTTGTAGATACCTCGCCCTGATTTCTGCCTTCATCCTCACATGGTATGCTAAAATGTGTGTGTGTGTGTGTGTGTGTGTGTGTGTGTGTGTGTGTGTAGACCTGTGTGAAAATTTCCCCCTTTTATACCTTGCCAAGCTTACTGGATTAGGATCCACCCTAATAATCTCACTTTAACTTGACAAACAGAAAAGACTGCATATCAAATAGAATCACATTCACAGATGCCAAGGATTAGGACTTGAAAATATTACCCTTAGGTTATTGCTTACTAAACTATTTATTCTGCTTTATATTTTAAAGCTTTTCAACCACCAAGTTACCAATGCTGCCATGATGTCAACCTGACTTCCCTGGGCAGATGACCTCACCAATGCGTCCTGGAACTCCACCTGCCCAGAGTCCTACCCGACTAGGGAAAGACAGAAAGAGGCTGGGATCGACCTTTCAATGCCCATCTCCAGTGGAGAAGCAATTACAGAAGCCAGACCTTCCACCTTCTGCACCCCATAATGATCCAGGGTCCATACTTCCAGAGGGATAAAGAACATGGAAGCTTCCAAAGGAGGGGATGGGATGTGGGACTCTGGTGATGGAATTTAACCCCTCTTATCCTACAATCTTGTAGATCATTATTAAATGACTAATAAAATAAAGAAAAGAAAAATGTATAGGACCTACATAATAATATACTATGAGGGATCCAGGCAGTAGCACACCTAGTTAAGCACACATATTACAGTGCATAGGGAGCCAGGTTTAAGTCCCTGCTCCCCACCTATAGGGGGAAAGCTTTATGGGTGGTGAAGCAAGGTTTCAGGTATCTGTCTTTATCTCTCTCTCTCTCTCCCTTATGTCTCCCTTTTATATTTTTCTTTTTAAAATGATTATTTATTTAATATTGGATAGATTATTTCTCTTTGTCTCTATCCAGTATTAAATAGTTATTATTTTTATTTATTTACTTATTTATTTATTTATTTATTTACTTACTTACTACCAGAGCACTGCTCAGCTCTGGCTTGGTGGTACAGGGGATTGATCCTGGGACTTTGGAGCCTCAGGCATGAGAGTCTTTTTGCATAACCATTATGCTATCTACCCCCGCAATAAATAATTATTTTTAAAAAGAAATGAAAATCTCTCCCAGTCTCAAAAGCCTGTGCCTTCTCTACAGGGCTGCTAGAATATCTTGTCTGAGATCTTTCCTTGGATTTAGGATCCCAGCTCCTGAATAGCAGGAACCCATTATCATAACTCAATGTTCTATTTGTGTTTCTGGTAGTCACCTGTCATCATTGGCTTTTTTTAAGCTTACAACCAATGAAAAGGCCCAGATTTCATTTCTGTTAGTTGGAAAACCAGTTTATCACACCCTGTGCATCAACAGCTGATTTTATGAAACTTAGTACCAAACTTTACACAGCTTCCTGAATGATTAATCTTTGAGTGACTCAAACCAGTATCATGAGAATTTGAATTATTAGCAACTTTTAAGCTCGTAAACAATTTATTCTTAAAATACTTTTATTTATTTTAATTAGAAAAAATACAGAGAAGAAGATATGTATATGTATATACATATATACACAAAAAATATATGTCATACTCAGCTTTAGATGATAGTAACACAGGGGACTAAATCTGAGTCCTCAGTACCCAAGGCATGAAAGACCTTTGCATAGCCATTATGCTGTCTCCTTAGCTCATAAACTATTTCTTTCCTTGCTGTTGCTCCCTAAATCTAGGCCTCTATTGTAGGGGCTGGAGGGCTATTCTGTCCAAGCCATCTTTTCTATTAGCATTAGACCTCCTGATACTTACAACACCAACCACTGGCATTCCCTGAATAGGACAGGGATCTGAGCGAGGTGAATAAGGTAGTTCCTAGGGTATATTCACCGTGAACTACATAACAATTTTGAAAATAACGAAGATACATTACAGTGTCTAGAATGGTGTGAGGTGAATGAAATGAATAATGCAAACATAATTTTATTTTAAATATGTCTTTACTTAAAATGTGGATATTTCATTTATTATGAACATTTTTACCTCCATGCCTCAATATTTCCACTTGCAATTAGTCTTGGCTCACCTAGTGCTGACATTCTGTGGTGAATTCCAGTGAGTTAACCTCATACTGGTGATTAGGACACTCCTACTCTATTGTTAGCTGTGCATCACTGAGTGTGTTACTTCTGCTTTCTGGGCATCAGATTCTCCAAGTGAAAAATTATGTGGCCTGATCCTAGAGGGTTTTTTTTTTTTTTATTGTTGTTGTTGTTGTTGCCAGCATCTCACCACTCCACGTTAACGTTTTTCAGATAGAAAGACAGAGGTAATGATGCAACAAATAAAGCACAAATGTCACCAAGTATAAGGACCCTGGTCCATGTACTCTAGTCTAGTCCCCACTTGGGAGGTGAGCTTCATAAATGGTAGAGCAACAGTGCAAGTGACTCTCTTTTTTTCCTTCTCCTACCCCGACTCCATCAATTTCTCTCTGTCTCTACCAAAATAAAAGAACAAAATAGCTGTCAGGAGTGGTAGAGTGGCCATGCAGGCACTGAGTCCCATAATTTACCCTGGTGAGAGGGAAATGTGTGTGTGTGTGTGTGTGTGTGTGTGTGCATGTGTTCACAGAGAGAAGGCACTGAAGCTTCCCACAGTCCTGTAGTACTATAGTGTGGTATACTAGGGGGTTCAAACTTGGACTTGTTGCACAGCAAAGAAGTTATCCTCCTAGATACCCTATCTCACCAGCTGCCTAGACTATATAGATTAAAAGCACAAAAGAAACTCAACATCCCAATCAGAGCTCTAGCTGGAGGTCACGGGATTTCCCTCTCTGAACTTAGTTCTGCTGCTCAGTGGCTGCATTATCTTGGGCAACTAACCTCCCAACTAGCCAGTGACAGACTTCCTTACCTCCACCAGCTAGGGCAGAAGTGAAATGGCCTGTGAGACTTTTTGAGCACTGCTTCTCTCTAATTTCTTTTTCTGTTTAAAGGCGAATAAGGGGACTGGGTGGTGGCTCCCCTAGTAGAGCTCACACATTGCCATATACAAGAACCCAAGTCCAAGTTCCAGTCCCCACCTATAGGGGGGAAAACTTCACAAGTAGTAAAGCAGTGCTGAAGATGTCTTTTTATTCCTCTCTGTCTCCCCCTCACCTTTTAATTTCTCACTGTGCTATCAAGTAAATACATAAAGTTTAAATATATGTATATATCCAAATACCATCAACTGTGTTAGAGCCATAGTTGAGCAAAGGGACTCAGCCCAGAGCAAAGCTAGATATTTGGCAAGATGTCAGGAAGCCTTCTGTACCAGGAAAAAAAGCTCAATGTCAAACAGGCAATACCTAGCTATTGTTTAATTTTGAACCACCCTCATTAGAAACTTGAGCTCATGTATTTTGCTGCTGAAGACAAAGTGGGGATCAGGGTGCTAGTTTTTTCACTGTCATGTTGGCATTTCATCCAGTGACATGGAAAGGGCCCTCATGTGATTCACTGTGAGCGCTGTGTAACCTTGAGAAGGACTCAGAGCTGCTTCTCACCTGCGAGGCAGAGAGAAGGCCTGCCCTTGGGATATCTACAGCAATCCAGCCAGGTTTGAGTAAATGTGAGAGTGCAGTTTAGACTAAAATCTCCACTTGTTAAGCTCTTACTCAAAATTACTGGAGGGCAATTTGAAAATGAAATCAAAACATTGAAAATGACTCAGGAATTTGACTTCTAGGCACTGAGACTGAACACCTAGTCAAGCTAGGGGAACAATTTAATTGCTGCATGATTACTGCGTGCTTATGGAGAAAAGGAACCGACAAATATTCAGTCTAACGATGCAATAATGGAAGATTGTTGAAAATATGTTAATATCATCTTTTGATGGACTTTTATGCATATATCAAAAACAACTTCATGCATAGGTATTCAGAACATATTTTCAGTGAAAAACACAAAATAGCATATAGAGTATAAGCTCATTTTTGTAAAAATAGGCTTGTGTTATCTCTGGGTGGTAATGTGATAAATCTTTTCCTTTTTTTAATATACATTTGTACTTTTCTATTCATATTACATAATAGGTTCTAAAATCTATAGTTAATTAAATATAGGTACATGATACACATTGCTTTCTAAAATAGTATTGGCCTTATTTTAAAAACGAGTGATCATCAGAGGTGGGTAGTGATTTAGTTTTAGTAAATGGTATTTTGTGAAAATTTAGTCAGAAATGTTATTTATGCTTTGTTCAAATTTCCCTACTCTGCGTTAACTTACTGACTCCTTTGCATTTATTCATTTATAATTTATTCACCCACACATCCACTTATTTGATCAATATGTGTTATATCCTAAATACAGCCTAGATATCATAGTTATACTGCAGAATGGCTATGTATTTGTACTTTGCCTCCTTCTCCTATTCCTTCTCAATTTTCCCAACACAAATTTCAACCATCTTCTGAGCTTCCAGCTTTGGAGTCATCCTTCATTCCACTCAATATGCATTGAGTTGCTGTTACTGATCACCACCAGCTAGCTTTTTGAACATCCTTTCCCTCATAATTCCATTAATCACATTCCTGATTATAGTCCTTCCTTGTCATCTCTATAACCACAGATTGGTGCAAGCAAGAGATAACTTCCTTTTAATTGCTATGCCCCATGTGTTCCATGATTATGTATTCCTCTTTTTTCGTAACTGATTTGAACACCAAGTACATCTGTATTTATAAATCATACATAAATTATATTTTCAATCCATGTGTTGTTATTATTTTTTAATGTATTAGTTTGGAACCCAGAATCTCACCCATGTGTAATTTCATTGCTTCTGGGCCTTTTTTTTTATTCAGATGGAGAGACAGAAAGGAACAGAGATGGAAATAGGGAGAGACACCATAACAATGGAATAGCATCCAGTGCCACAGCACCTCCATTTGGTGCTAGAGCTGGGGGCTGGGCCCCACAGATGGCAAGACACACGCAAGCTAGAAATAATTAAACTTCTTTTTTATAATACAAATATAAACAACAAGGCAATATTTTCCCCCACAATCCAGTGGCTCAGCTTGCACACTTCCTGGGAGGTTTGGAGACCTTCCTATCTCACATTTCTAAACAGTATAGCAGGTGCCAAAGTGACCTTCTCGTTTGGTAGGAACTTTCTCAAACGTTTCTTAGTTTGCACTGACCTCACGTTAACCCAAAATGTCCAGTCCTAGGTGTTAAAGTCTTTCCCTCATTATCTACATGTTTTCATCTCTGAATAGGTCTTAGCTGAGCTTGAGCTGAGGTTATTTTACTGGAGTTTTATGTGACATGTCCTGGGACAAAGTAAACTTGGGGAACCCTAGCAGAGTCAGCCCCAGCTAGCACCTTGAAGATTATGAGACGAACTCTCATAAAGAGGTCAGTTTTCCTTCTGTAAAAGGGTGGGGGGATTTCCCACACTGGCTCAACATTTATTAAGTAACATTTATTCACACACCTAGAAACTAGCGCTAGTCAACCTCAGATACTCTGGGAAACACTGACTTATACAGCATCCTGAATTCTTCTCTGCCTCACCACGTAGGTATTCATGGTGGTCAGGAATGGCTTCCTCCCTGTGAGTCAAACTGTCTTCTCTACACTGGGATCCACATTCATCCTCAATGAAATCATTCCAGATGGACAATAACAAGCCACAAACTTTTATTAGTTTAGAAACTGTGTGGATTCTCATGCACATCCTAGTGTAATAGTCAGAAAGAAGTTTCTAACATGTCCTTCCTCTTCTCAGAAAATTCTCCTGGGTTCCCCAAACATGTAGATGAAAGTAGAAGCTTTTTAGGGCCAATGCTCTAGCTCTTTTACTTTTTCTAATTTTTTAACCCCTTTCTTTCTTATACCCTTCAGTGATACTGGCTAATCCTCAAAGATGACCATCTTACTCCTATTTTGGGGACTTTGCACTTTCTTTTCCACACCAGGGATGCTCTCAGCCTAGAAAAATTTTCCATGGCTCACTGCTTCTCATTCAGTTCTTTGTCAATGTTGCTTTCCCAATGAGATTATTCTGGTCTTTTAGACCTCTAAACCCCATACTTCCACCACTGACTTATTGACCCTCTACTACTCTTCTTCTACAGTCTTACCAAACCTACAGTATATTACATAATCATTTTTTTTCAGAGTCAAAGCTTTTTGCATGTGAACTTTCATTGCACCCAAGCTGATTTTAATACATGTAGACAAAGAGTGAGAACAGGAGAGAGAGAGACAGAGAGAGAAGGCACAATTTCTTCCAGTACTAGAGCATCTCCCATGTGGTGCTGGTGTTAGAACCTTGGTTGCAGATGCCCAGAAGGATAAAGAATAGGAAGACTTTTGGAATCTCACTAAAATATGCCTACTAGCTATCTACAGATGGAGGACCCCCCCCCCCCCAACACTTCATCTGTACTATTCCAGCCCTTAGGTACATGATTTCAACAATTTGTTTGGCTTTGTATGTTAACGCCCTTTTCAACCACCAGGTTCCAGATGCTGACCAGACTTCCCTGGACAGGCAACCCCACCAATGTGTCCTGGAGCTCTGATTTCCCAGAGCCCCACCCTACTAGGGAAAGAGAGAGGCAGGCTGGGAGTATGGATCTACCAGTCAATGCCCATGTTCAGTGGGGAAGCAATTACAGAAGCCAGACCTTCCACCTTCTGCATCCCACAATAACCTTGAGTCCATACTCTCAGAGGGATAAAGAATAGGAAAGCTGTAAGGGGATGGGATGGGATACAGAGATATGGTGGTGGGAATTGTGTGGAGTTGTACCCCTCCTATCCTATATTATCCTATGGTTTTGCTAATGTCTCCTTTTTCTAAATTAAAACATGCATAAAAAGCAAAAATTAATTAATTAATTAATTAATTAAAAAGAATAGGAAGACTTTCAAGGGAGCGGATGGGATACAGAGTTCTGGTGGTGGGAACTGTGCAGAATTGTACCCCTCTTCTCCTATGGTCTTGTCAATATTTCCATTTTGTAAATAAAAAAGAAAATAATGAACCTGGGTTGCACACATGGCAAAGAATGTGCCCTGCTCAGTGAGATACCTCTCTGTCTTCTTTAGGTTACTTGCTTCTTGATTCTATTCCCAAACCAGAATTTAAGTGTCATACTAGAAGGAAATGACCTTGCCACTTTCACTATTTTAGTCCTTGAGAATGGAAGAATGATTGACTCACAGTGGAATTTAAGAAGTGTTTGCTGAATAAAAGGAAAAAAAAGTAAAATGTTGAGTCAAGACTCAAATTCAGGTTATTTGTACAATATAGTGGAATAAATGGCCCTCTTTTTATTTTTCCTTCCATAGGGCTAGTATTCTAATATATATAACTTTATGATTATTTTTACTATGATACTCACTCCAGTAAGCCAACCACTTGACCATAAATTTGATAATAAATGAATAGTATTTCATTTGTCATTCTGTAGCCTACAGTCACAAGCACAAGACTTTAGGAATAGCATTCCTTCTAGTTCTGATTAGAACTGCTCATTAAGTAATTGATGGATATAGCCCTCAGAATATTTCAGTTTAATAGTGAACATTCATTATTTGTTTGTCATTTCTCAAGGCAAGCTGCAATACTGACCTTCAAAATCCTAGCTTTGATCCTTAGGAAGAATCAGTAAGTCTCACTGACTCATGAATGCAATTGTGGGGAATTATTTACTATTGTTAGTATTGAACCTACGGCATATCCATCCTGATTCTCATGCACTGGGTCAGTATCACAAGGACTGAGAAAGCCTTTGACTATATGCTAATCTGACTTCTTCAAGTCTCTCCAATCAATTTTGTTTGATTGAATGTTGTAGGTCTTCAGTCAGGTTTGGAAAAAAAATAAGGATGAGAGGGTGAGAGACTTTAATAAATATTGAGTTGGATTTACTGATTGATAGACAGAAGGATTTTTAATGTTTTCATTCATTTTTGACATGAGAATAAGTGAGTTGTTTAACCTCTTCTGAAAAAATGGGTATCATGACAGTATTTACTATATGTAGTTGCTGTGAATATCATATAGATGAGGGGTGTATAATCTTTTGCTGTCAGTCATTTGGATATATATATATATATATATATATATATATATATATATTCATCATCTTTTATTTATTCATTTAATTCTTTTTTTAAAGTTTCTTTATTGGGGAATTAATGTTTTACATTTGACAGTAAACACAATAATTTGTACATGCATAACATTTCCTAGTTTTCCATATAACATTACAACCCCCACTAGGTCCTCTGTCATCCTTCTTGGACCTGTATTCTCCCTCCACACACCCCAGAGTCTTTTACTTTGGTGCAATATGCCAATTCCAGTTCAGGTTCTACTTATGTTTTCTCTTCTGATCTTGTTTTTCAACTTCTGCCTGATAGTGAAATCATCCCATATTCATCCTTCTGGAGAAACCTTTAATACAGTGGTAGCCTGAGTTTACTGGAATGAGTATCATAATAAAAATAATTATTTTTGGGACTTTGTTAGGAAGTGAACCACCTGGGATGGAATTAGAGAATACTATGAAAGGAAAGGTCTCACCTGAGTGATAAAGCTGAAGGGTTGTCGTTCCACACCTTAAGTCTCTGGACACAGTGTAAAGTGAAGTAAAAGCTGTTGGGGAGGGGATGGGATATGGAGATTGGATGGTGGGAATTGTGTGGAGTTGTACCCCCTATCCTATAATTTTGTTAATGTCTCCTTGCTTAAATAAATAAATATTTTTTATTAGTCATTTAATAGTGATTGACAAGATTGTGGGATAAGAGGGTTACAATTCCATACAATTCCCACCACCAGAGTTCTGTATACCATCCCCTCCATTGGGAGCTTCCCTATTCTATATCCCTTTGGGAGTATGGACCAAAGATCTTTATGGGGGGCATAAGGTGAGAAGTCTGGCTTCTGTAATTGCTTCTCTGCTGGACATGGGTGTAGGGAGATTCCCATCTCCTCCCTTAATAGCTTTCCCATTCTTTATCCCTCTGGGAGTATGAACCCAGGGTCATTATGGGGTGCAGAAGGTGGAAGGTCTGGCTTCTATAATTGCTTTTCTGCTGAACATGGCCGTTGGCAGTTCGATCCATACTCTCAGGCTGTCTCTCTCTTTCCCTAGTGATGCAGGGCTCTGGGGAGGTGGGTTATTTAAAAAATATTTTATTTATTTTAATGTGATAGATATAGACAGATAGATAGATAGATAGATAGATAGATAGATAGATAGATAGATAGTCCAAAGCACTGATAAGCTCTGGTTTATGGTATTGCTGGCAATTGAACTTGGGACTTTGGAACCTCAGCAAATGAAAATCTTTTGCATAACTATTATGCTGTCTCCCCAGCTCAGGCCATTTGGATATTTACAACAACAATTGAAGACCATACAAAATTATCAATTTAAAAATTAGCATGTAATGTTGCTATGAAAAAAAAATTCCTAAACTTAATAAATTTGGAGTCTATCCTGTGGTTGCCTTGGCAGGTAGACACTAAATGATTTGGGGTCTGGAGACTTCCCACCCCTGACATAGACAATGCACAGCAGCAGGTACTGTGACTCTGCTTCTTTGTTATTCCCATTACTAACTTCATTACCTAACAAAGAGTAAATCTGGAGTTAGCTAATCTATTTAACCTGGGTAATTCCTTTCCATAATATACAAAGACTTAGCCTTTATTAATTTATGCATATTTTTATGAGTGTCTTTTCTGTATCTGAAATTTGATAATGCATTGTAAGTGGATGCATAGACATGTTTAATAAATGCACAGACATATTTAATGTAGTCCTGGGGTCTCATAACTCTGGGAGAAAGTGTGAATGTATAACAACATTTAAAAACTGGGATCTCTCTTTTTCTCTCTCTTTCTCTCTCTCTCTCTCTCTCTTTCTCTCTCTCTCTTTCTCTCTCTCTCTCTCTCTCTCTGTCTCTTTCACTGACTATCTCATTACCTCTCAATTTCTCTCAGCTTTATCGATTTAAATAAATAAATTAACCTTGGGAGCTGGGTGGGCACACCTGGCTGAGTGCACATGTTACAATGCACAAGGACCAAGGTTAAAGATACCTGCAGGGTAGAAACTTCGTGAGTGGTGAAATGGTGCTGCTGGTGACTCTGTTTCTCCCTTTCTATCTCTCCCTACCTACCCTTTTGCTTTCTGGCTATCTCTATCCAATAAATAAAGATAATAATTTTTTAAATAAATAAACCTTTAAAACTGGGAAGGCTATGAAAATTGAAAACTACATGGGGTGGATGAAAGATCCTACATGGAGGACAGCCAAGGCATGAATAGAGGGAGAGGAAAGGACTCTGAGGGTGGAGAACACAGGAAAAAGAGAGGTATGGTAGCAAAAGGAATTGGGTTGAAAGCAAGGAGAAGACAGAGAGGGGGAGAGAAAGTTAGACACCTGCAGACCAGTTTCACCGCTTGTGAAGCGACTCCTCTGCAGGTGGGTTCCTGGGGGCTCGAAGTAGAATTCTTTGGCCTGTCCTTGTATTTTGTGCCAAGTGTACTTAACCCGCTGTACTATTGCCCGACTCCCTTTTTTTCATATAAGATAGTTTCAGGGCTAGGCTGCATAACTTGATAGTTATGCAAAAAGACTTTCATCCCTGAGGCACCATAGTTCCAGGTTCAAGCCTCCCCATCACCATAAGGCAGATCTATCTATCTATCTATCTATCTACCTACCTACCTACCTACCTATCTATCTATAGATCTATCATCTATCTATCTATCTATCTATCTTCAATCAATAAATCTAGCTAGTTCTTTCACTCATTAAAATAAAACTACCTTATTATTTTTTATATGGGGGATTAATGTTTTTCAGACGACAATAAATACAATAGTTTATACATGCATAACATTTCCCAGTTTTCCACATAACAATACAAACCCCATTAGGTACTCCTCTGTCATCATGTTCCAGTACCTGAATCCTCCCCCCGACTCACCCCAGAGACTTTTTTAATTTGGTGCAGTACACCAACTCCAGTCCAAGTTCTGCTTAGTGATTTCCTTTCTGATCTTGTTTTTCAACTTCTGTCTGTGAGTGAGATTATCCTATATTCATCCTTCTGTTAAAAAAAAGAAGAAAGAAGTTTAAAAATAGTTTCAGGGGAGCTGGGCGGTAGCACAGCGGATTAAGCACACGTGGCACAAAGCACAAGGACCTGCATAAGGATCCTGGTTCGAACCTCCAGCTCCCCACCTGCAGGAGTGGTAGCTTCACAGGTCTGCAGGTGTCTATCTTTCTCTCCCCCTATCTATCTTCCCCTCCTCTCTCCATTTCTCTCTGTTCTATCCAACAGCAACGACATCAATCATAACTACAACAAAAAAACAACAAGGGCAACAAAAGGGAATAAATTAATAAAAAATAGTTTCAGAGGAGATAGAAAGGGGGGAGGGTTCAGGTTCTGGAATATGATGGCAGAGGAGGACATAGTGGGGGTTGTAATTTTATGTGGAAATGTTATGCATGTACAAACTATTGTATTTCACTGTCAACTGTAAACCATTAATCCCTCAATAAGGAAATTTTTTAAAAAGGAGAAAGAGAGAGCAAAGCCAGTGCACCACTCTGATACATGCAGTACTGGGGATAGAAATGGGAGCCTCATACATGCAAGCCCCAGGCTGTACCAAATGAGCTATTTCCTCAGCCACACAGCACCTACTATTGCTTCTTTTTCATTTTTATTATACATATATTTCTAATTATTTAATGATGTTTTACAAGATTTCAAAGGTCTAGTTTCACACCTGCCACCAATATTCTGTTTCCCTCTTCCCTCATAACCAACATAGTTCTCACAAAATCTGAGAGAAAGTTTGGAGATATGTATTTCTTATTTAGAAGTCCTAAACAGCTCTAATGTGTGCTGTGCATATAATGAAAGTCCCAGAGATTTTCATGTTGCTTTCAATGGGGCAATGCTTGACAAATAAATATTCTAATGATTAAAATTCACTGAAAAAATTGAGGCGCTGGTATATATACATGGGATATATATGGCTTGGAAGGCAAGGAAAGAGGAAATAGGATGACTTGGACAAGCTACTTGCCCTCCCCAGAGTCCACTTCTAGCTATATCTCCTTTTTTAACCTTAGTTTCTTAAAATACAGAGAATCATTTTCATTGATCATATGATGTGAGGATTAAAAGGAGTATTGATTCTAGCTTAAAATGTGCTGAATCAGTGTTGATTTACTTCACTGTTTATGTCGTGTGCTCAATCACCACTCCACAGACACCAATCTTCAATGCCAGAAGGAATTCCTCTCTTTACAGATTATCAGCAATATAACAAAATTCCCTAAAGTCTTGAGGAACCTGGGCTAGTGGTTAGAAAGCAGAGACTGAGTCATACCATCTGATTCCAAAGTGAGTCACTTTGCTGTTAGTGTTTTGCTTCAGAGTCAGAGCCTAGGAGAAAGGGAGGCCCACAAAGGGGTGTGTGTGTGTGTGTGTGTGTGTGTGTGTGTGTAGGTAGGTAGGGGCTGGGAAGTCTGTGCTTTTTCTGGAGAAGAGCTTTGTGTAGACCAAGTCCCACTGGATTTGTTACTGCAGTTTAGCGTTGCTAACAGTATGGTTCCATAGCTCCCATGTCCACTCGGTCGATTCCAAATTATATTCCTCCATGAGGATAATTTCTGGAGCCATCCATTCCACCCCGGTTCCATGGCTGCCAGTTCTTAGCAACATCGCCCTGCCAGATAGTCGTCGGGATGCGGCATCATCTAAGTTCATTTCCCACGTCTATGCTCGACCGGACCTGCCAATATATGCGGATATCTTCGCCCACCCTGTCCAACGCTTGACGTCTCGTCATCCAATCTGGTCCCCTACGCCTACACTGAACTTCTCTGTTCCAGTCTCTTGGAAACAGAGTTGGCAGTCAGCTGAGGTAAAGAACAAACACCTCATCACAGACCCCTGCAAGCGTCAACCTGGCTTTGACCTAGCACGTTATGATTGGGCCCTCCTCAATCGCTATCAAACAGGCCATGGCTGGTGCGCCGCTATGTTCCATCGCTGGGGAGCCAGAGACGACCCGAACTGCCCCTGTGGCTACAGACAGACTATGACCCACATAGTCAACGACTGCCACCTCTCCAGATTCAAAGGAGGTCTCGAAACTTTACATCAGGCTCAACCTGACGCTGTTGACTGGCTATGGAAGAAGGGCAAACGCTAGAAGAAGAAGAAGCGTCGCTTCACATGTCTGTATCTTTCTACCTCCTTGATTTATACCCCTTAGAGAATCTGCTCTTAGAAACAACAGCCAGGGCCCAGAAGTGGCACACCTGTAGAACACTCTCTACAGTGCACTAGGACCCAGGCTAAAGCCCACAGTCTATGCCTGCCAGGGGGAATCTTCACATGCTGTGAAACATTGCTGCAAGTGTCATTCTCTCTTTCCCTATCACCCCTTTCTCTCTCACTGTCTCTATCCAAAATAAATAAAGAATTAATTAAATGAGTCAATATTTTAATAAAGAACAATAGTCAGACTTGCTATGTGCCCTTGGCCAAGTCTCTTCCCTCGTTGGACCCAGCTCTCAGCTGTTAGGTCACGCCGTTTTGGTGTGGAGATGCTCTGGGATGAGGGTTAGAGACTCAGGTGTGTTTGCTCTGTGCCAAGGAGGATGACATGACTGACACACCCACCCTTTCCTGGATCCTGACACACCATCCTGTAATTTCTGACTGCCTCTTAAAGCATCTCATGCCAGCTAGTTGTTTTCCACCCTGCTTATAGCTCTTCATCTTCCTGGTGTGGGAAACATTGGTATCAGAACAATTCAGCAGTTTTTCTTTTTTGGAGGAGGTGAGGAGAGTAGGAAATATGTTCTGGGACTACTTGCCCCTTCAAAACCCCAAGTGATGGCACAGGAGCCAAGAGATGGCCTGGACTTGTAACAGAACCATTTATCGAGAGTCACTTCCCATTTATGACTGGTTGTTGTGGTTACCAGACAGACATACATGGAATTGTAGCTTCCCTTCTTCTCTCATGGTTTTAATAGTGAGGTGGGGCTATTGTGGGATTATCTTAGGACTCTGAGTCACTAGGTACAGGGCATGTTTCTATTTGTCTTTGCATATTATTATTATTATTGATGTATATAAGGTCCATGGATCAGAGCCATTGCTCATCCAGCTGGCCTCCTCCTGCAAGTGGTCTCAATATTCCCACAGATGTCACAGGCAGCATGAGAATAACTATGTAGCCATATAGTAATGGGGGGCAGGACACATCTATTGACTTTTGGCCCAGAATCCTGCACATCTGTAGGGCTGTGTTGGGGTGGGAGAAGGGATCAGAGCAGAGAGGGAACACAAATCTTTATTCATGCAGGCACTCAGAGTTGGGTGAGAGCACAGCAGTTCGAGCCACATGAAGCTAGCAAAATGGAAGGGATTAGAGCAGAGAGGGAACACAAATTTTTATTCATGTGGGCACCTCAGAGTTGGGTGAGGGTGCAGCAGTTTGAGCCACGTGGAGCTAGCAAAATGGCCGCCTCCCGCTAAGCACAGCACACTTCTCTGCTTCCAGTCGCCGAGGTGAAAAGGGGCAAAGAGAGACCGGACCAGCAGCAGCATCAGGCTTTATAGGATAAAAAAAAAAACGGAAGTGGAAGTCGGGACAGGATTGGTCGGGAAAGGCACTCCGGGAATATAGTTTCAACTCTTGAGGGAACTGACAATACCCTGAGGGGACAACATGGTGGAACAAGGCACTCCGGGAATATAGTTTCAACCCTCGAGGGAATTGACAATATCCTGAGGGGACAATATGGTGGATGTGACTGCATCTGCACAGTTTCCCAACACACATCTGGCCAGTTCATGGTCTATTAACTTTTAAAAATATTGAAGTTTTGTTGTTGTTGTTGTTTTAAGAATGAGGCTAGCATAAAAAATACTGAATTGGGTGTCAGCAGTTTATGCCCAATTTATACCATCAGATAAACCTGGGTCAATGATATCAGCCCTTTAAGAAAGCAGAGCAATCAGGGCAGGTTAAAAAAATATTCATCTACTTTGACAGAATCTTAATTGGTGGCAGCTGCTTGATGTTGTGTGCTGTGAATTATGGAGTATCATCTGGGCCCTGGTGAAGAAGAGGACCCTCTGGAAAAGTAACAGCATGAGATTTTGTAATCTGAGAGCTGGGAGAGTTGATTAGTAATGTCTGCCATGGGCTCTTAGGACAAGTGTGTCAAAAGAGTGGAGTGTCTTCCAATGGGACATTAGATGATTTCTAAGTCTCAGTTTACTCCAAAATTTTTACAATTAGAAAACAAAAAAAATAAACTTGCCCCAAATATGTCACCACTTTAATTTTTCTTTCAGTGGGATTGAATCACTGGAGTATCTATTTGTCAAACACTATTCCATGAGTGGCAAAGCTAATGTCTCAGACTTTTGTTACATGTACAAAACACATGAGATTTGTTTAGAAGTTTTAAATAAGGATTATAAGAGCTCTCAACCATCATTAAAGGGATGTCCTATACAATTCTCAAAAGAGGCTGAACATTGGATGCCTAAAAAAGTGTGTGCCATTTTGGGAAGAAGTATGTTCCAAATATTATCTTCATGCTGCAAGTTACGAATAACAAACTTTTCCCCAATCGTGTCTGCTCCAAGTCCCTTCCAGATCTTGATTCACATTTGGTGCTCACATTTAAAAAGGGTAAGAATTGTTGCCGGTCATAAAATCAAGGCAGGTATTTGAGAAGAATAAACATCGTTTGAATGCAGTAAGTCAGAACTAATTTGACAGAGCTATAGGAGTTTATTCTGTACACAAGTGTCAATAAACCAACAAATTTGGTGCTGCTAAAACATTAAGTTTGCCATCTGCTAAATTAATAGAAATAGAAGGAGTATGAAACTTCTTCATCTTCTTCATCCTCCTATCAGGTCCACTCTTAGGCAATTATGTTTAGACTTGAGCACCACATTATCAGACACGTTTGGAACCTTGCTTAGTTATACACACCTGAAGATGAGACAAAAGAAAGTTGAGGTCTTTTCCCTTTTTGCTATTACCCATGTTGAGTAGTTTCCATTCTGTCATTACCTGCTGGGTTACCATGTGCCATATGGCACCTGACCTCACGTGCGACTGATCCAACTCAAGAATTCCCAACTCCCAACTTCCTTCCTGACTGCAAGCTTCTCTCAGTTCCCTCAACCCAAGATGTGTGATCCAAAGTACTGCTAGTCTGTCTCTCACCAACCCCCACCACCTTTTCCATTACATCTGAGGAGCTACTTTCACTATTGCTATCTAAGGCTTTCAGTTTGACCACATTAGGAGTGCTAATGAAATAAAGTGACTGCTGTGATGATAATGACTGTGACAATGATCATGATCATTCTTACATTTAGGGTCTTACTCATCTCTATCCAATCCTCTCCTAAAGAGTGTCTGACATCATTTCAAAGAAATATCCCCAGTGTGTAATTTTAACACTTAGCATTATAGAATCAAATCTTCTTTTGTTTTTTAAATAATGAGCTCATTGTCTGCTTTAATTTTTTTTTTTAATCACACTTATTTCCTGGAGTGCAGAAAGCATATGTTATTTATCTGGCTATACCCAGTACTGGTCTGGATCCTGTCAAAAGGAGAAAGTTTTATTAAACTTCTTTGACAGTATTGCTTTGATTTACTATGTTAGTAGCTATGTTTGATTATTTTAAGGTTAACATGTATTATATAAACTGTGTTTAATTAAAGACAATAATTCTCTTACCATATGAATGGGCTCTATTAGGTTTTCTTTAAAGTAATTACAAAGAAAATAAATTACCCATTACACAATACTTGCTGTAATTTGAACATATAGAGTTTATTTGTTGAAAATCTAAAAAAATTACAATATTAAATATATTTGTGTGGTACTAATACTAGTTCTTTTAATTTTTTTCCTATTTTCCCTTTAATATATTAATCAGTTTACATTTCTCTATTGCTTTGGGGGTCAATTTTTTGTTATTTATTTATCTTATAAAAGCTCATCACTGAAAATACAATATGTATTTGGGTTGGGGATAGAGGACAAGGCTTATACAAAAAGATTTTCATGCTCAAAGATCCGAGGTCCCAGATTCAATCTCCACCATCACTATAGGCCAGAGCTGAGCAGCACTTATGTCTCTCTCTCTCTTTTTGTCTTTCTCTCTCTCACCCTCCTTCCCTTCATCCCTATATTCCTCATTAAAATAAATAAAATATTAAGAAAACAATATATATGTAATTTAAAATTCTAACAATAATTTATGAGACAAATAGCAATGTTTTCCCACATGCATTCCTTTCTTAATTCTATTTCCCAGAGCTAACTACTTTGAAATCATTTAACTATATCTTTCAATGTCAATCAGGTGTGTGTGGGGGTGTGTGTGTGGGGGGGAGAGAGATTTCTTTCTGTGTGTGAGAGAGGTGGGGGGAGAAGAAAGATCTGGACTTCACATATACACAGTTTAATAACTCTGAACAACATTTTTATTCATATATATATGAATATATGTGATATATATATATCTATATATATATATCAAAACTGAAGTTTCCTCCATTGCCAAAGAACATCTCATGCGGTACTGGCTCAAATGTGGGTCATGTGTATGGCAAGGCATGCACCGTACCCAGTGAGATATTTCTTCATTCCCGTATCTCAGTATTTCAAATCTGCTGTGCAACTCAGGCATCAAAGTTCGACATCCTCGAGGAAACACTCACGAAAGACATGTCTCTGATATCTGATTACTGTAAAAAATGGCGACTAATCCCTAGCACTGCAAAAACTGCATCATCTGTTTTCCATCTACACCATGCCTCGGCCTCGCATGAGCTTAATGTGCAGCTTGGCGATACGAGAATCCGGCATGAAGCCCAGCCAGTCTATCTTGGCGTTACTCTCGATCGCACTCTGTCATTTCACAAACATCTCATAAAAACTGCAGCAAAGGTGGGCGCGAGGAATAACATCATTGCAAGACTGACCAGCTCCTCATGGGGCGCGAGCGCTTCCACACTACGATCATCATCTCTGGCATTATGCTATTCCACTGCAGAATACTGTGCCCCAGTATGGCTCTGTAGCCCCCATGTCCACTTGGTCGATTCCAAATTATATTCCTCCATGAGGATAATTTCTGGAACCATCTGTTCCACCCTGGTTCCATGGCTGCCAGTTCTTAGCAACATCACCCCGCCAGATAGTCGTCGGGATGCAGCATCATCTAAGTTCATTTCCCACGTCTATGCTCGACCGGACCTGCCAATATATGCGGATATCTTCGCCCACCCTGTCCAACGCTTGACGTCTCGTCATCCAATCTGGTCCCCTACGCCTACACTGAACTTCTCTGTTCCAGACTCTTGGAAACAGAGTTGGCAGTCAGCTGAGGTAAAGAACAAACACCTCATCACAGACCCCTGCAAGCATCAACCCGGCTTTGCCCTAGCACGTTATGATTGGGCCCTCCTCAATCGCTATCGAACAGGCCATGGCCGGTGCGCCGCTATGTTCCATCGCTGGGGAGCCAGAGATGACCCAAACTGCCCCTGCAGCCACAGACAGACTATGACCCACAAAGTCAATGACTGCCACCTCTCCAGATTCAAAGGAGGTCTCGAAACTTTACATCAGGCTCAACCTGACGCTGTTGACTGGCTACGGAAGAAGGGCAAACGCTAGAAGAAGTATTTCAAATGACAAAATCAGAAACTTGGATTGTACCCTGGCATGAAGAACACATTCTGTATGAGGGGCCAACCTGGCTACAATATTTGTCACCTCATGATTACCAAGATTAATTTGTCTGATCTTACTGGCTAGGCAGATGTCTCCTTCCTCCCTCACATGTGTCCCTCCCAAAATGAAAGAGGATGACTTACCCAGAATAGAGACAGACTAATCTTTGGTTGAAGGTGTACAAGTAGTTGTGCTCCTCTGCTAGAACCTCAAAATAAGCTCTCATGAATACATTCTATGTTATTGCAGTTATTTACTATTTATTTAAATTTTTATTTATAGAAAGGAAACACTGACAAAAAGCATAGGATAAGAAGGGTTCAACTCCACACAGTTCCCACCACCAGAACTACATATCCCATCCCCTCCCCTGATAGTTTTCCTACTCTTTATCTCTCTGAGAGAATGGACCCAGGGTTACTATGGGATGCAGAAGGTGGAAGGTCTGGCTTCTGTCATTGCTTCCCTGCTGAACATATGCATTGACAGGTTGATACATACTCCCAGCCTGTCTATCTCTTTCCCTAGTACTCTGGGGAAGCAGGGCTCTAGGACACATTGGTAGGTCATTTACCCAGAAAAGTCCAGTTGGCATCATGGTAGCATCTGGAACCTGGTGGCTGAAAAAAAGTGTTAACTATTTTTTTATAAGCTGTTCCTTTTTTTGGAAATAAGTAATTTTGACAACATTTTTTATTGGGTGACTATTTCATCTGGGCCCTGGTGTCTCAGCTCCTAGTCTTTTAGAAGCTAGTGCATCTGTGTCAGACTTCTCTGCAGGATCTAAGAGGATCTTCACAGTGAGAGACTACACTATCTACTTGGATTACCCTTGACCAGAGGGACTCTCATGGCTTAATTCAGGATGTCAGTTACAACTCCTTCTATGGGAAGCACAGGGGCTTCCTCATGCTTGGTGAAAAAGTTTGCTCTCTGTGAGAAAGTTTGCTCTCCTGAATTAAGGCTCTCAGGGAATCCATGTTTACCTGCCCAGACAGCACTAACGCTTATCTGGAAGAGTTGAAAAGCAAATCGTCTAGTAGCAGACTTAATTTCCCTAATAATGTTATCATTAGTTCTTTGTGGATGACCAAGAATTCTACAGTAGATCCATCAAGACCAACAGCAGGCCTGAAGAGCAAAGGCACAGCTATCAACCATCACTAAAATTTAAGGCTAGCTCCAGAAACTAGAAAAAAAAAAAATAGTCATATTGCATTATGTCCATCAGTGATTCCAAGGGATGTTGTATGCTATAGAGAATACAAACAAAATAGGAAACTTTAAATTATGAGATTGACGTTCAGGGTTGATAATTCACTTACTATAGAAAAGGAGAAAGCAGAGGAGTCAGGCGGTAGCGCAGTGGGTTAAGCCACGTGGTGCAAAGCACAAGGAGCAGCAGAAGGATCCTGGTTGGAGCCCCTGCCTCTCCACCTGCAGGAGAGTCGCTTCACAGGTGGTGAAGCAGGTCTGCAGGTATCTATCTTTCTCTCCCCCCTCTGTCTTCCCCTCCTCTCTCCATTTCTCTCTGTCCTGTACAACAATAATAACTCCAACAATAAAAACAACAAGGGCAACAAAAGGGGATTTAAAAAATAAATAAGTATTAAAAAAAGAAAAGGAGAAAGCAAATTAATTTTAGGAGTTGGGCATACAGGCTATTAATCTTAACTTTATCATTGCTAGGATATTACTGACATTCAAAAATTACTAATTTTCTTATCTCTGCTTTTTCCCTAAATTTCTCAAATATAGAAAGCTGAAGCTGTTTGAATGACTCAGATTTCTGAGAAAACTACTTTAATAACATTGAGCATTTGTGGGCATCGTCATTTTGAAAAACATGAAGCCAGTTGTTTTTATTACAAGTAATCCTTGACAATTCTCAGAATTTGTACAAGTTTTTTTCTAAATCAAACAATATATAACCTTCTATGAAAAACATTGCTAAATCATGAAAAATAATCTTGAGGAGAAGATTATATTCCAAATCTGAATTTTATGTATAAAAAACTAAGTCAGGAAAATCACAGTATAGTGTAGATTAAAAATTATGAAGGCATGAAATAAAGTTAATGTCTGCCAATCTGGGAAGGGTATGTAAAAGCACCCTCAGAAGGTTTGAGAGATACCCAGAGCAGGAAGTAAACCCTAAGAAGCATCAGAGTCAGGGGGAAATTGAGAAATTGTACCTATTTGCCAACAGCTATACTGTAAACCATTATTCCCCTAGTAAAATGATTCGGCAAAAAAAGAAACAGCACAGGATGGCTTTAAACTTCCTGCTTGAGGGAGTGGGGCGGTAGCACAGCGGGTTAAGCTCACATGGCCCAAAGCACAAGTACTGGTGTAAGGATCCTGGTTGTTCCCCACCTGCAGGGCAGTCGCTTCACAAGCGGTGAAACAGGTCTGCAGGTATCTATATTTCTCTCCCCCTCTCTGTCTTCTCAACTTCTGTCTGTCCTATCCAACAACAAAGACATTAACAATAAAAATAAATAAATAAATAAAATATATTTAAAAAATAAAAATAAACTTCCTGCTTGGCAAGTTCCTGTATCATGATGGAAAAGGAGAAGATCTGAGTTCAGTGAGAGTCCGGAGGGCCCCCAAGAGAGATGTGAGAAAGCTGAGAGGTTGGGATGACTAAAGGGACTGTGATTGGACGAAGAAAGTCCAACAATTTAGGTGGCTTATGATGAGAATCTATAGTCAATGGTCTCTAACAGTGGAAGCCAGACTACTGTCCTGACCCTCAAACCCAGGTGGGAGAAATCACATGCAGCTGATCATAGATTATGGTACTCAGACTTTGACACTGAGGAAGGCAAAGCCCATGACTTTGACAGTCTTCCACTTGTTTCCACTAAGCCCCTAGATACCATTGCAGGGCAGAGGAGGTACGGAAAACCTTAAACAAGGTAGAATAATCCTGATAAAGACTTTGAATTATGCATTGCTTTGGTTTATTCTGTGGGGGAGGGGCTTTAAGTTTTGCACCAAAGTTAAACACATTTCTGCAAAGAAAATATTTTGTTGGAAAGGAAGAGTGCTTAGAAAGAAAATTTAATTTGACCAAGAAGAAAACATTATGGTTATGCTAAATGACTTTCATACCCAAGTTTCTGAGGTCCCAGGTTCAATCCCAAGTCTCAGGTTCAATGTTCGGCACCACTATGCCTCAGAGCTGAACAGTGTTCTGGTAGAATGAGAAAAACAAAAAAGAAAGAAAAAATCAGAGATAGAAAGAGATAGAGAGAGATTGAATTATGTTGTACTGATAAAAATAAAGTAGGATCCCTTCCTTCCTGCCCCCCCCCCTTTTTTAAACTAGCCAGTTCACTACTCAGCACTGACTTACAGTGGTGCCGAACATTGAACCTGAGACTTGGGTTCACTATCAGGTGAATAATTACCCAGACCCTATATATTTTTAATATTTTGAGAGTTCTTCATAGTTTTTTTCTTTTTTTTTTTTTTTTTGCCTCCAGGGTTATTGCTGAGGCACTTACAAATCCACTGATCCTGGACGCCATCTTTTTTTCATTATTGTTGTTGCTGTTATTATTGTTGTTGTTGGATAGGACAGAGATAAATTGAGAGAGGAGAGGAAGGCAGAGAGGGCAAGAGAAAGATAGACACCTGCAGACCTGCTTTAGTGCTTGCAAAGCAACCCCCCTGCAGGTGGGGAGCCCAAGTTCAAACCGGGATTCATATGTCTGTCTGCACTATGTACTATGTGCACTTAGCCTGCTGTGCTACTGCCCGGCCCCAATAGTGTTTCCTATAAGACCAGTGTTAATTAGCTATACCACCAGAAATGCACTTGCTTTCCTTTGTCCCTTCAAACTTAATAACACTTGTTGTTTCTGTCCTTTTTGATTTAGGTCCTGCTTACAGGACTGAGGTGGTATATCCTTGCTGTATTCCAAAAGGTACATGAAAAAATATTCATTATCATTAGTTGTTATTAGAAAATGAAAATATTACTTTTGACTTCCTAAAACTTAACTATTAATAACCTGCTATTAACTAGAGGTGTTAGTGATAGCATCAATAGCTGATAAGCAATATACATTACATGCTGTATTATATATGTGGAATATATATATATATATATATATATATATACAAGAATACAGATAACAGTAAGGTAAGCTATAGAAGTTAAAATATTATTAAAACCACAAGGAGGGAAAATACATTCATCATACTGTATTGCATTTATTAATACTATATATTTACAAAAAATATGCATTGTATAAGTGGATCCAAGAAGTTAAAAGCAAGGTTATCCAAGGGTCAACTGTATACATTTTATACCTGCTCCAAACATAAGCAAGAGCAAGAGACATTTTAAGTCTTTATTAGCATATGATACAGTGTGTTTTGCTGTGTCTCCTTACTAGCCTGCCTCCTCCATTACTTCATAAGAGTATATTTACTTACTTGTTTATTTACTTATTTATTTATTTATGACAAAGAGAAATTGAGAGGAGAGGAGGGGAAAGGAGAGAGAGAAATAGACAGATAGAGATATATAGAGAGACACCTGCGGCACTGTTTCACCACATATGAAGTTTCCCTCCTGCAAGTGGGGAGTGAGGACTTGAACCCAAGTTCTTGTGCATGGTAACCTGCACTCAACCGGGTGCACCACGACTGGGCCCTTCCCCTATTACTTCAGAGGAACTCAGGGCTACAACTCTCCACTATGCACCTTTCTCAGTTTAGGCAGGACCTGACACATGACAGATGTTTAATAAATATTTGTAGGATCATTTAAGCCCTCTGGCTTTATTGCTGACACATCAGATGTGCCCTTTCAAAAATAACTGTCAGGAATCTTTTGCACAACCCAACTGTACACAAATGTATCTATAAACACATTAAAATTGACCTAGAGGTCTCTGCTAGGAAGGCTGAATTGAATGTAGGAAAGGAGTCATCTTGTGCAGGCAATGAACTTCCTAGAAATCACAGAGCCCCTCACAGTAAATTATTGCTTATACTATGTCAAACTGAAAACACAAATCGTGAAAGCTGTGCTAACTCAGATATCACTCCATAAAACAGAATTCTGGAGGCAGCAGAAGCAAAAAACAAACACACAACTCCTTATTAAGATTCAAGACAGGACATTCTCTTTTTTTCAGCCACAATGTTCCAAATGCTAACACAAGGCCAACCAGACTTCCCTGGGCAGATGACCCCACCAATGTGTCCTGGAGCCCAGCTTCCCCAGAACCCCACCCCACTAGGGCAAGAGAGAGACAGGATGAGCGTATGGATCGACCTGCCAATGTCCATGTTTCGCAGGGAAGCAATTACAAAAGCCAGACCTTCCACCTTCTGCATCCCATAATGACCCTGGGTCCATATTCCCAGATGGTTAAAGAGTAGGGAAGCTATCAAGGGAGGGGATGGGATATGGAGATCTGGTGGTGGGAATTGTGTGGAGTTGTACCTCTCTTATCCTATGGTTTCTGTCAATGTTTTCTTTTTATAAATAAAAATGAAATATAAACATATATACATATATATGACAAAAGTGATTTGAGGGGCTGGTTGCACATACTAGTAAGCTCAAGGACCCATGTAAGCATCATGTTTTGAACCTCCACTCCCCACCAGCAGGGGTCTGTTTCACTAGCAGTGAAGTAGGTCTGCAGGTGTCTTTCTTTCTCTCTCCTTCTCTTATCTCCCCTTCCTCTGTCAACTTCTCTCTGTCCTGTCCAATAAAATTGAAAAAAAAAAAAAAAGGCTGCCAGGAGCAGTGGATTTGTAGTGTAGGCAGTGAGCACAAGAAAAAAAAAATCTGGAGGCAAAAAAAATTTTGCAAAATATAATGAGTATACTACTGGTACATACTACTGGTAGAATATGTCTAATTTTAGAGGCACAAAGATAAGCATTTTCATAGTTATTTGTATATTCTGTTGGGTAATGGAAAATATGACCAGCACAAATGCTCTATGACATCACAAGTCTAGTAGCCTTGAGTGAAGCTAAATGTAGCTATCTGTATGTTAACAGATGAGGTGAATTGAAGAATGATGTGAAGTCAATACAGGAACAGATGGTACTGGAAAAAACAGAAACAGTATTTGGGATGCCCAACATTAACTCAAGTTTCAAGGGGAAAAAAATCAGCTACTTTTTTAGCTGTTTATTTTGGAGTGGATTAGACAGAAGTGATGGATTGCCTGCTCTGCAGTTTCCTGGTTCTCATCAGGGGGTGATTACTCCCTCTCCCATTGGACCAAGTCATGAGGCCAACCTAGTTGTCATCTTAGAAGAGGGGCAGCATGATGAAGTACTGTCCTCTAATTCAGGGCTCCTGACTTCTGACCCTGAACTAGGCACTGAATCACTATGTAACCTTTTCCTCCTTCTTGACTCTTATATGGAGAAAGAAGTGCAAGTCTGCCCTACTAAGCCATTAACAAGCTGGGCTGAACCAATAGTTTCCAGACTATGTTCTTTGAAACTCAGATCCTATACTTCCTTATTTGCTCAGGACAGTCCCAGCTCACATATGTTGTAGCACATAATTATTAATAAAGTCTCCTTTTATGTTCAATGATGTCCCAGTCTTGACAACTGATTAAAGGTCTTTTCCTTGAATTTTTTTTTTTTAAGTTTCGAAACAAATGCAAGGTTGGGTGTTTGGGAACACAAACAGGGTCCCCTTCTTGCCTTTTTCTATCTTGTAAAAATTATTTCTATTATTTATTTACTTTTCATTTAGACAGAGAGCTATTAAGTGAGAAAGGGGAGATAGGTAATAGATACATAGATAGTTAGATAGATAGATAGATAGATAGATAGATAGATAGATAGATAGATAGATAGACAGACAGACAGACAGACAGACAGACAGACAGACAGACAGGCAGGCAGGCAGGCAGGCAGACAGACAGAGTACTGTTTTACTGCTCATGAAGCTTCCTCCCTGCAGTTGGGGACTGAGGGCTTGAAGCTGGGTCTTTGTGTACTCATCCATGTGTGCCACCACCCAAGCCCTGCTTTTATCTTTTTCTATGTTTGTGTTTTGTATTAGCTCTCATTTGGAAAGCGAAAAGGTAGAGGATTTTGTTCCTTTTAAAAGTAACAAAGAAAAGTTACAACTGTTGAAAGAGATGCTATTTAAGTTCATTTCTTGCTTCAGTTGCGATTGTTAGATAGTCTATGTGTTCAAGCTATGAAATTTTCAATACTGAGACAGGTGAGTGAGATGATAGTGATTTTCAACACCTCATTCAAAGTCACAGAAAACAGGGAGCTAACTTTCCACTCCATCAGAAAGAAGGAAAAAACCTATGTGTATTGACTATCCATTCCTAACCCTCTCTTACTCTAGGCATCATCCGTCTCAGTAGGCTGAATATATATCTAGAAAACACCAGGATTCTTCTCCCCATTAAACCTCAGGTGCCACAGCTTTCCAGGATTTAAGATACTCTTATTCTCATGACTTTGAGCAGAGCCTTGTCAGTCTTCATCCTTATGTAAAGCTCTCCAAGTCACAGGGAATAAAGCATGTATGTATGTATGTATGTTTGTATGTATGTATGTATGTATGTATGTATGTATGTATTTTTATTTTTGTCTCCAGGGTAGTCATTGGGCCTCAGTGCCAGCACTGTGAGTCCACTGCTCCTGGTGGCCATTTATTCCATTTTATTGGATAGGACAGAGAAAAAATGGATAGGACAGAGAAAAATTGAGAGGACAAGAGGAGATAGAGAGGGAGAGAGACAGAGAGACAACTGGATACCTGCCTTCACTACTTGTGAAGCATACCCCTTGTAGGTGGGAAGTGGGGGCTCGAACCAGGACCAGATCTTTGTGGGGGCCCTGGTGCATCATACTCTGTGCTCTTAACCCAGTGCACCACAACCTGACCACCAAAGACTCAGTTTCCAAGTGATCAAGTGGTGTTTGCTGTTTTTCTTACTGGCTTCATGCTTGGTTGCAGCTATCCCTGCTAAAGGTAGTTACACTTGCAAGAAGGTTTGGGATGGAGATAATTCTCACATAAGATAATGGCTCCTTATTAACTGGAGTTACGTACAAGTATGGAGTTTGACCTCTATTTTCAGGTTACCATAATAAAATCCAAGCTTTACCACTTCAACATCTCATTTTCATAGTGAAAATAATGATACACACTTGATCACATTGTTTGGATGAAGTAAACCAGGTGAAGAATTTAGGACTTTGCCTTGACCCAGTATCAACTATTTCTCTAGTGGTAGCTATTACTTGAGATGGGTTCCCTATATATTTTCAGTCTACTTCTCAGAAGACATTTCAAAGTCCACATAAATAAATTTGTAGGGCTAGCAAAATAGCTCACTTGGATGGTGTGCTACTTTGCTCTGTGTGAAACCCAGGTTTAAGATTGGCCTCCCCACTATACTGAAGGGAGTTTCAGTGCTATGACCTCTTTTACTTTCTCTCCCTCTCTATTTCAAAAGTAAATAAATACATTTGTCATAGTTTAAACACGAAAGCAAACCAGATGTCCACTGACAGATGAATGGTTAAGAAAGCTGTGATAATGTCCATGGCAATTACAGAAGCCAGAACTTCCACCTTCTGTACCTCATAATGATCCTGGGTCCATTCTCCCAGAGAGATAAAGAACAGGAAATCTGGGTGCTGGGTGCTGGGTGGTGGCACACCCGGTTGAGTGCACATGTTACTATGCACAAGGACCCAGGTTTGAGCCCCTGGTCCCCACTTGTAGGGGAAGTTTCACAAGTGGTGAAGCAGGACTGCAGGTGTCTCTCTGTCTCTCTCTTCTCTATCTCCCCCTTCCTTCTCAATTTCTGACAGTCTCTATACAATAAATAAATAAATAAATAAATAAATATAATTAAAACACAAGAATAGGAAATCTTTCAAAGGAGGGGATGTGATATGGAACTCTGGTAATGGGAATTATGTGGAATTGCACCTTTCATTCTATGTTTTTGTCGAATTTTTATTTTATAATTTTTTTAAAAAGTTGTGATATATGTATAGACAGTAGAATAACATTCATCTGTTGAAAAGATGAAATCATCTCCTTTGTCCCTTCTTGGATGGAACATGAAGGAATCATGTTAAGTGAGGCCCATCAGAAGGATGAATACCAGGTAATCTGACTTCTCTGTGGAACTTAAGAAACAGGGAAGAAAAAGCGAGAGAGAGGTGAAATTTAGATCAGATACAGTCTGCAGCAGCAAAGCCAGCAAGGCCAAGAGACAAGAATGTGGGGGTTAGGGTTTAGGGGTTAGCAGGGCCGTGGTGGAAGAAGACCTGGGCTGGTGGTGAGAGTGGAATATAACACCTATCAGAAATATGTGAAAATGCACTCATATGACAATCGCTTTAGAGCATGATTTCCCTAGTAAAACAATAAAAAAGAAATACATTTCTAGTAAGCCTGTCTCCTACTTCCCCCACCCCTTGAATCCAGCAGAGGTCACCACTTAAAAAAATAAATGAAAAGAAAACAAAAGCAAATGCTTAGATATCAAGAATAGGTTGGAGTTTACCAGAGAAGTAAGGAGTTGGGACATGGATGAAACGTGTTAAAAGATTATTTTTCCTCATGTATATGTGTATGTGTATGTGTATATGTATGTGTATGTGCATGTGTATGTATATATTTTCCCATTTGTTGCCCTTATTTTTTTATTGTTGTAGTTATTATTGTTGTTGTTATTGATGTCTTTGTTGTTGGATAGGACAGAGAGAAATGGAGAGAGGATGGAGGGGAAGACAGAGAGAGGGAGAGAAAGATAGACACCTGCAGACCTGCTTCACCACCTGTGAAGGGACACCTCTGCAGGTGGGGCGCTGGGGCTCAAACTGGGGTCCTTACAAAGGTCCTTGCACTTCACGCCACATAAAAGGAATTGTTATTGTACCTCTCTTATCCTATGGTTTTGTCAGTGTTTCCTTTTTATAAGTAAAAAATAAAAAAGGTTATTTTTATGGTGATGGGTGGAAGGTAGATTTTTGGTAGTGATAATGATGTAGTGTACACATCTGTCGAGTGCTAATGTTGTATGCTTGAAGTTTATATAATGTTATAAGCCAATGTTTCTTCAATAAAAGCTTATTAAAATAAGCAAAACAAGAAGAAGAAAACACAACTAAGACTTGTGCTGGATCTCTGTACTAAACTGATTTAGTTTGAATCATTTAGAATATGAGTCAAATATTTGAAAGTACATTTTATTATATTTGGTACATAGATTAGCTTCTTTGCTCATATTATTATACAAACTACAGATGGTATAATATGTAGGTAATGGAAAAGCATTTCTAGTGTCAAAAGCACCTTCCCTTTCTCCTGGATCCTTGGCCTCTCTGCTCTTAGGCAGCTGTGTCTAGCAGTTTCATCCTGCATGTTCTCCAATAACATTTTTTTTTCTGTTTTGCCTCCAGAGTTTTCACTAGGGCTCTTAACAATAAGTAGATACATTAAAAAATTAAAAGCTAATACAGAAAATATACAGATCTCAGTTCTTAACCTATTATCTGGACCATATTGCTTTTCAGTGAATAATCACTCACTTTATGGTGCTTTGATATTTCTCTCTCTCTCTCATTCTTAACAATAAGTAGATTTTTTAAAAATGCTAACACGGAGAATATACAGTTCTCAGTTTTTTTTTCGTTTTTTTTTTTTGTCCTCCTCCAGGGTTATTGCTGGGGCTTGGTGCCTACACTACGAATCTACTGCTCCTGGAGGTTATTTTTTTCCCTTTGGTTGCCCTTATTGTTTATTGTTGTTATTATTATTGTTGTTATTGCTGTCATTATTATTGGATAGGACAGAGAGAAATTGAAAGAGCATGGGAGAACAGAGAGGGGGAGAGAACGGTAGACACCTGCAGGCCTGCTTCACCACTTGTGAAGCAACCCTCCTGCAGGTGAGGAGCTGGGGGCTCAAACCACGATACTTTCTCTGGTCCTTGTGATTTGTGCCACCTGAGCTTAACCCACTATGCTACCATCCTGCCCCCAGTTCTCAGTTCTTAACCTATTATCTGCACCCCCCACAGAGGTCTCTTCAATAGTATTAAAGCAGATCTCTAGGCATCTATCTTCGTCTCTCCCTCCCTTTCCCCTCTCAATTTCTCTGTGTTCTGTCTAATAAAATAGAAAAGGAAAAAAAAACAACAAAAAAAAGGAAAAATGGCTGCTATGAGTGGTTGGTGGACTTGCAGGCACAAATCTCAGTGATAACTGGTGGAAATAAATAAATAAATAAATAAATAAATAAATAAATGGAAAAGGTAAAATTTCACTAAAGATCAAGGAAAGACAATCATAAAGTAGATTTCATGTAACAGAAGAATATCGTTGACCTTTCAAGATGTTCTGTGATTTTATTGTTGTTGTTCTTGGGACTTCACTGATCCCAGGCAAGATTTTCAGAGAGAGAGAGAGAGAGAAAGAGAGAAAGAGAAAGAGACCACAGAACAGAAGCTTCCTCCAGTGCCATGAAGACTAGGCTCAAACCTACGTCCTGTGCATGACACAACAGGCATACTATCCAGGTCTTGCAGGCCAATGATTAGCAGAGAGAGATCGCTTAGGAGTCTGGGTCACTCCACCTCCTAATTGAGTGTTTTGGTAACTCTAGAGTAGAACCCCTGAGAAGAGAAAAGGAAGCAGAGTACTCTAGAATACTTCTCTTCAGTCCCAGCCTTCTAATGTGCTTTTGGAGTAGTCAGTCAAAGTTATTACTTGATGATTCAGTAATTTATATTTCAATGCATTCAGTACTTTTCAGGTGATTTCAGTGAATCTCAGACTTTTTATGCCTCTGTGTATGGCTAGCGCTATGCTTTAGAGGTGGGAAGAGTTCAGAGAAAATCATTTGGAATTCAACACCATCACCACTTGTCTGTGTTTGGAGGAAACTCACTGGAAAGGTCTGTTTCCTTATCTGAAAAATGGATGGTTATGTTGACTGAATATGATATTGTATGTGAAAGTGCTCTGGTAAACTGCTGATATGATTAATAATATTTAATTGGAAAATAGCAATAAAATATAGAGAACCATGCAGATAGACATTTTGTGTACTGAAACTATTTTTTAAAATGAATGATTTCCCTTTACAGCTAATTCAGGGCATAACTAAATTCTCAAATGCTTCACTTCTTTTATGTATGTGAGTGAGCTGACGTTAATCCCCGGACTTTCCAAGTTTGAAGTACTCTTTGTTTACATGTGAAAAATAAAATTAAAAATGCACTTGTGTGACAACTGTCTTATAAATTATTCTTCCCTTCACCACACTAATGAAGTGATTTCAAAAATAAATGAATAAATGAAAAGACGACTGATGAATATCTTGACAAAGAAAGCAGGGAGACAAAGTGAAAGAGACTGCAACACCAAAATTTCCTTCAATAGGGGCTGGGCTTGACCTGGGGTCAAAGCAAAGCAGTGCACTATCCAGGTGAGCTATTTCTCCAGCAGCCCTGCAGTACAGTTTCTTTTTTTCTTTTCTTTTCTTTCTTTTTTTTTTTTTTTTTAACCAGAGCACTAGTCAGCTCTGGTTTATGGCAGTATGGGGGATTGACCCTGGGACTTGAGAGTCTCAGGCATGAAAGTCTCTGCATAACCATTATGCTATACCCCCACCCTGGGTACAGTTTCTTATTTCTTCATGATAGATATCTGCGCAGCACACCTACCACCAGCTAAGGTTTTCCTTCACTATTCTATACTGAGCTCCCTAGCTACACACACGAGCGCGTACACACACGAGCGCGTGCGCACGCGGGCACACACACACAATTTTTCAACCCTCTTCTTAACTCTTTCAAACTCTTTGTTTCTCCTGGAATAGACCACAGCTGGTCTAAGAAACTCCTTGGTAACAAGCGGCTGGTAAACAGTTCACTTAGAAAGTTAGCTTCTGGGAGTTGGGCGGTAGCGCAGTGGGTTAAGCGCACATTGCACGAAGCCCAAGGGCGGGCTGGAGCACCCAGCTCACCTGCAGGGAAGTCGTTTGGCAGGCGTTGAAGTACGTCTGCAGGTGTCTATCTTTCTCTCCCCCTCTCTATCTTCGCCTCCTCTCTCCATTTCTCTCTGTCCTATCCATCAATGACAACATCAATAACAACTATGATAACTACAACAATAGTAAAACAGCAAGAGCAATAAAAAGGGAAAATAAATAAAAAATATTTTAATAAAAAAACAAAAAGAAAGAAAGTTTGCTGCTAGGGAGTCAGGCAATAGCGCAGCGAGTTAAGTGCACGTGGTGCGAATTGCAAGGACCAGCGTAAGGATTCGGGTTCAAGCCCCAGGCTCCCCACCTGTAGGGGGGTTGCCTCACAAGCAGTGAAGCAGATCTGCAGGTGTCTATCTTTCTCTTCCCTCTCTGTCTTCCCCTCCTCTCTCTATTACTCTCTGTCCTATCCGACAACAATGACAACAATAATAACTGCAACAATAAAGCAACAAGGGCAACATAAGGGAATAAATAAATATTTTTTTAAATCTTTAATTAAAAAAAAGAAAGAAAGTTTGCTGCTTTGCTACATGAGGGACCCAGGTTTGAGTCCACTCCCCATCACACTGAAGAAAACATTGTTAGTGTGATTTCGTTCCCTCTTTGTCTCTCTCTGAAAATGTCAGTCAAGGGTGATTAAGCCACAAAAAAAAAAAAGAGGATGAGAGGGCGGAGTTGGAGGGGAGAATAAGCTCCTTGAAAGTCTTTTTTAGTTACACTGGAGATTGGGTGATGTTATCTGGCATTCAGAAGCTAGTTTTCTAGTTTCACCACTGATTAACTATGTAATCTTGGCAAAGTTATTTCAGTTCTTTGAAATTTAACATCCTCATGTGTAAAACATAGATGTTTTAGACTGGTTTATGGTAAAGAGTAAAGGTAAGTAGTTATAAGTGCTTGTTAGTTTTAGTGATGATAGTTATTATATTCATAGAGACTGGTACCCAGAATGAAGACAGGACTTCTACAGTATCTCCCTTTGTGGAGCCCAGGAATTTTTTCTAGGAGGTCAGTTTTTTTTTTTTTTTACAGCACCTTTGCTTTGTAGCTAGCATTCTGTATTGTTAGAATTGATAGTGTGTAAAAACCATTTGCTATTGGATCAGTTTCCACTCCATATATCCTCCAATCTCACTCCAATCTGTCAGCTCATCTCAAGTCCTATAACTTTCATGAAACTGTCTAGTTGGTTTAAAGAAGAAATACTGAAATATCTGCTTAAAACACTGATCTTTAAACACCATCAAGATAATTTCTTCATCTGTTAAATGAAAATGATGTAAAAGATTAAATAAAAAAGTTTTTTGGGGGTGACTAGACAGTGAACTAGATGATAGAACAAAAGATATCTTAGACCAGCAATCTGCCCTCCAGGATCTTATAGTTTATGAAAAAAAAAAAAAAAAGAAGAAGAAGAATGTAGGGAAGCTGTGAGGATATTGTTTAGCTTGGTGCAACCTCCCATTGAAAGATGGGTGCCTGATGAACACGGTCTTCCTGTCAGCCTTTCTCTACCAGAGACTGAGCATGGGAGAGAACAGCCTTCAGGTTCAGCTTCACCTGTTAGACTCTGCCTCACAGGGAATCTGCATTCCCAATACAACAGCTTACTTCCTTGTCTTTAAACCAAATGGTCTGCTTATTCAAAAGCTACCAGAATTTACCATACCTGACTCATCTTCTCTCTGCCCTCAGGACACCTCCCTGTCTGCTAGTCATTGATAACCCTACTTTCTCATTCCCCAAATGGCTCTCCTGCTTATACAGATGCTATCAGAAGCCCCTTTTCTCACTTCTTTGTTCTTGCCCTTCTGAATAAGACTATAACCAAACCTCACCCTCCTGACACACAAAGACCCCTACACCCATGCATATAAAAACCTGACTTCCTCATTCCTTAGATCACTCACCTGATAGATTTCCCAACCCCTTACATCTCTCTCTGCCCCTTTTCTGCTTTAACCATATATGGTATAAACAAGCTACCTCCTTCTACAACCCCTTAAAAGCTTTGTCTCTCTGATCAATAAACAGATCATTGCTATCAACTTAGTCTCTGGGTCATTCATCTCTTGTCATGGACACAGATTGAGTCCCGTAAGACTCAGCCCCTGCTGCTTCGGGTGACATTCTCCTAGACTCCCACATTTGTTGTGCAACAGGGTGGGGATACCAGGAGTCTATGCCCAAGAAGAGGCCTCCCCACAAGAAGAATGACAGAAGAAGAAAAAGGTAAGGAAACTAGTTGTTCATTGTGAAATTATAAGAACAATTATAAAACCAAAATATGCTCCCAAGAAGTAGATTCTTAGTAAATATTTGAACAAATAGTTTGAGGTCCAGTGAGATAATTCACTTGGATAGTGCACTGCTTTGTCGTGCACAAAACCAACTTTGAGACTGGTTCCCATCACATTGCATTGACATTAATGTTGGTACTTTGGTCTCACTCACTGCTTATCTCTGCCTTCTGTGTTTCTTTTTTTAAAAAAGGTGTTTTATTATCTTTATTTATTAGATAAACACAGAAATTGAGAAGAAGAGGGAGGGAGGGAGAGAGAGAAGAAAAGCAGAGACACCTGCAGGTCTGCCTCACCACTTGTGAAGATTTTCCCCTATAGTTAAAGACCAGGGACTTGAACCTGGGTTCTTGAGCATTGTAACATTTGTGCCCAACCAGCTATGCCACCACCTGGCCCTATGTTCCTATCTTAAAAAAAAACTGAATAAATAGGTTGAAGAGCAGAATTTGATTTAGGTGTTATTTTAACAGGGAGGAGAGGAGAAAAGGATAGAAAAGTAACAACATATATAAATATTTAGATGTACTAAGGAAAAGAATCAAATAGTTAGTTATGGCAAGGAAAAATTTTTGTGTATTAGAGAAAGTCTGGGAAGGACAGTGAGGGCAAAGAAGATGAACTGGAACCAGTCTCTCTCTCTCTACCTAATAGGATCATGGGAAATGGGAAGACCAACAGCTCATTCACCACCACCACCCATTTATATTACACACTTAACAGAATTTTATAAAATTTCAAGAGTATAATTCCTGAACATGGTGAGTGTAAGTAACACCTTCCACCAAAGTCCTGTGAGAATCACTCTCTTTTGTTTCCTCCTACCCCATAGCCACCATAGTTCTCACAAAGTCCAAGAGATAGTTTGGTTACCATATCTTTTTACACAGGATCATTTGTTTTAGTCATATGTATTCCACATATGAGTGAAACTATGTAGTAGTTGTCCTTTATCTTTTTATTTATTTTAATTTTCATAGAGATAGAGAAATAAAGAGGTAGAGAAAATAAAAATAAAAGAGAACATAGCACTAAACCTTTTTTTAATGAGACAGAGTCTGGGTCCACACCTCAATTGTGCACATGGCAAAGCAACACACTGTCCATGTGAGCTCTTTGACCAGTTACCTCCTTATTTGTTTCTCTTAGCATAATCACCTCCAGCTCCATTCATTTTGTTCCAAAAATATAATATCATCTTTTTTGACTTCCTCTTACAAGTAGGAAGCTTACAATTACATTTGCTGAAAGATATGACATGGAAGAACTTCTAGGACTTAGTGTCATATGTCATGTGCTGGGATTGGGACTTCCTCCTGTACTAAATACGGCTTCCGAATAATTGCTGAATTGAAACAACATATTTGGAACAGGTCTTTGGAAACAATGGTCCTGAATATAGTATTGAGGAAAAGAAGAAAATATTGAAGGCCAGTGAAATAAATTACCTGGATAGTACATTGTTTTGCCACATCTGTGACCCAGCTACAAGCCCAGTTCCCACCCTACTGAAGGAAGCTTTGGTGGTATGATCTCTTTGGCTGTCTTTCTATCTGTCTCTATTTGTCTACCTTAAAGCAAAGAAGAGAAGATAAAGTATTGAGACTGACAATAATAACAGCTATTAGGTGTTTTTATTCTTCTGAATAAAAAAAAAATATAGAGGATTGTAATAAGGGAAAAGGTCTCAGGACTTGGGAATTAGTTGATTATTAATGGAGAAAATCAAGAAGGAATCACTGAGGTTTCCTTCTCTTTTATTCCATATGACAGAGAGAAATTGAGAGAGGAGGGTCAGATAAAGAGGGAGAGAAATATAAACACTTTCAGACCTTCTTCACCACTCCTGAATTAGCCTGGCTGAATGAGGGGAACAGGATTTGAACCTGGGTCCTTGGCACTGGTCCTTCTGCATAATACTATGTGTGCTTAACCAGGTGTGTCACCACCTGTCTTCCCCCACAGCCAATTCTCCACAGTCAGTGGACATTTCTTTCTAATACAAAAATATGTTTATTTTATCTTTTTGTCCCTCTTTCTCTTTTTGCAGTTACCAGTGTTTTACTAGTCTTGGAAAGCTTTTTCAGATAAAAAGAAAGATAGGTAAAAGCAAAGACATCACAGCACTAAAGCTTCCTTCAGTACAGCAGGGGCTAGGCTGGAGCCTGAGTCATGGATATGGCCTTTTGTATCTCGCACATTTTCTCTTCTCTATATTCACACTGTTAGATTTTTGCAGCTATCATTCTTTTTGCCTAGGAGATATTATCTCTCTCTCCCTCTCTCTCTCTCTCTTTCTTTTCCTTCATATCTTAAGAGCTCAGTGCAGGCCACTTTTTTATGCCTAGCAGATTCTCTCTCTCTCTGTGTATCTATCTCTGTGTCTCTCTCTATCTCTGTCTGTGTGTCTCTCTGTCTCTTTCTCTGTCTCTCTCTTTTCCTTCAACTCTTCAGTGCTCAGTGCAGGCCACTTTTTTATGATAGCTGATTCTCTCTCTCTGTGTCTCTCTCTCTCTCTTTCTTTTCCTTCATCTCTTCAGAGCTCAGGGCAGGCCACTTTTTCTTGGAAAATAATACTTAGAATGTTATAACAGAATCTGGAGTCACTATAAACATACATTTTTGTAGTGCCCCAGATACAATAAGAATTAGTAGACATAACATGTAAAGAAGTAGAGAGATGGTGATTCACCTTTAAAAGAAAAGATAAAGCAGACTGTCTCTGTAGCAGAGTGGATAGAGAACAGGACAGCATGTATAAAGCCTCATATTTACCTGTTGAAAAACTCAGAGAATCTAAATGGATTAAAGAACATGACCCATCTATTATATGTCTCCAGAAAACACATATTCAAAGAAAAGATAAACAGAAGCTTAAGGTAAGAGGATGGAGCAAGATGTTCCAAGCCAATAATGCATAAAAAAGGGAAGAAACAGCAATTCAGCTCTCAGATAAAATAAACTTTCATGTAAAGAAAGTAAGTAGAGATAAAGAGGGACACTACTTAATGGTCAGAGGATCAATCCAACTAGAAGATATAGCAATTATAAATATATAAGCTCCATTTTTTTGCTTTTCTATATCTTTTAAATTTTTTTGATAAAGTGGAAACACTGACAAGACCATAGGATAAGAGGGATACAATTCCACACAGTTTCTACCACCAGAACTCCATATCCCGTCTCCTCCCCTGATAGCTTTCCTATTTTTTAACTCTCTGGGAGTATGGACCCAGGGTCATTGTGAGATGCAGAAGGTGGAAGGTCTGTCTTCTATAATTGCTTCCACAACAAACATGGGCATTGGCAGGTCAATCCATACTCCCGGTCTGTTTCTTTCTTTCCCTGGTGGGGCAGTGTTCTGGGGAAGCGGGGCTCTAGGACACCCTGGTGTCTGCCCAGGGAAGTCAGATTGGCATCATGTTAGTGGCTGGAACCTGGTGGCTAAAGAAAAGAGTTAACGCATAAAGCCAAACAAATTGTTGACTAATCATGAACCTAAAGCCAAGAATATTGCAAATGAAGAATGTCTATATTTTTTAAACTTCAACTTGGTTCTTCTATTCATGCTATTCCTTTTTTAAATTTTTATTTATAAAAAGGAAACACTGACAAAAACCATAGGATAAGAGTGGTACAACTCCTAACAATTCCCACCCCCAGAACTCTGTATCCCAACCTTTCCCCTATATAAAGAATAGTTTTCCTATTCTTTATCCCTCTGGGAGTATGGACCCAGGGTCATTATTGGGTGCAGAAAGTGGATGGTCTGGCTTCTGTTATTGCTCCGTTTTTTTTTTCTCACCATCAAATATGTTTATTGCTATGGAAGTGAAGTTGAATTAACAAGGAGATGTCACCTCACACACACAAAATGACTAGGCAACAATAAATGATGGGAAAGTTAGGAGAAAAAAAAAACATTCTGTGTGAGTGGTACAGTAAATTGGAGCAGCAGTATGGAGATCCAGCTTTCTGGTCCCTTTTTCCAATTATGACACCATCCCTCCAGACAATAGCCTAGGTCACCTGAATATTGGATGTCACACACAGGCAAAAACTAGTTGGGTAATGGGCCCCCTGGAATATACCTAAAATAGACCTGGTAGCTTTTTCCAAAATGGAGATCCCAAATCTCCATCCACAATATTATTGCCTTTAGGTTCATGATCAGTCAACAATTTCCTTCCTTCCTTCCTTCCTTCCTTCCTTCCTTCCTTCCTTCCTTCCTTCCTTCCCCTCTCTCTCTCTCTCTTTCTTTGTTTCTCTCTCTCTTTCTCTCTCTCTCTCTCTCTCTCTCTTTCTTTCTTTCTTCACTTTTGTTGCCCTTGTTATTTTATTGTTGTAGTTATTGTTGTTATTGATGTGGTTGTTGTTGGATAAGACAGAGAGAAATGGAGAGAGGAGGGGAAGACAGAGGGGGGAGAGGAATATAGACACCTGCAGACCTGCTTCAATGCTTGTGAAGTTACACCCCCCCCCCACAGGTGGGGAGCCAGGGGCTTGAACCAGGATCCTTAAGTGGGCCATTGCGCTTTGCGCCACATGTGATTAACCTGCTGTGCTACCGCCCTACTCCCTTACTTTGCTTTCTATCTTTACTCTTTTTCAGTCACCAGGTTCCAGATGCTACCACAATGCCAACTGTACTTCCCCAGGTAGACAGCCCCACCAATATGCCCTGGAGCCTCGCTTCCCTAGATCACTGCCCCACTAGAGAGAGAACAGCTGGGAGTATTGATCATCCTGTCAATGCCCATGTTCAGCAAGGAAGCAACTACAGAAGCCAGACCCTCCACTCTCTGCACCCCATTATGTCCCTGGATCCATACACCCAGAGGGATGAAGAATAGGAAAGCTATCAGGGAAGGGGAAGGGATACAGAGTTCTGGTGGTGGGAATTGTGTGGAGTTGTACCCCTCTTAGCCTGTGGTCTTATCAGTGTTTCCATTTTATAAAACCAGACCTTCCAACTTCTGCACCCCATAGTGACCCTGGGTCCAGACTACCAGAGGGAAAAGAACAGGAAAGCTATAAGGGGAGGTGATGGGATATGGATCTCTGGTGGTGGGAATTGTGTGGAGTTGTACCCCTCCTATCCTATGGTCTTATCAATGTTCTCATTCTATAAATAAAAACTTTAAAAAACTGTATTATTTAAAAAGGAAACACATAAATGCCATAAGCTCTAGCTATTCCATTTTTGTCATTTGTTAATAGTATACAAAATCATCCATTTGAAAAGACCTAGGCATTCACAAATTCATCGTAGTGCTATATACAAAACAAGTCATGGTAACAGCCCCTGAAGTGGTGCAGTGGATGAAGTCTTCGACTCTTAAGCAAAACAAGTCATGGGAAGCCACTGGGTTCTTCACAACAGGTGGATAGATAACAAAGATGGGATGTATCACAGACATAAGTGTATAGATATGAAACAAGAAAAAAGCCACTCAGGTATAAACATATGATGGAATCTTGACATTTCCAACAGGGCTAGATCTTGATGGCATCCTACTTAATGAACTATATCAGATGGAGAGAGAAGCTTGTAGCATGATTTCTGTGATGTGCCGGATACATCTTTAGCTTGGGCCTGGCGTTCTGGGCAACTTTCCAAGAATGAAGCGGAAAGAGTGAACTAAAGGAGGAAAGAGAAAAGGAAAAAAATTTTAAAAACCCATAACCTCAGAGACACATAAAGACAAGAATCGGCTACTCCGTTTTTTAAACTTCATTCATTCATGTTTCATTTTTATAATTTTAATTTGTTATTAATAGTATGTTACAATATTGTAAGACTATAATGTATATTTCCATATTGCCAGTGCAAAAGGATCCAGATTCAAACTCCTGGACCCCACCTGCAAAGAGAATGCTTCATAAGTGGTGAAATAAGTCTGCAGGTGGGGAGTCGGGCTGTAGCGCAGCGGGTTAAGCGCAGGTGGCGCAAAGCACAAGGACCAGCATAAGGATCCCGGTTTGAACCCCGGCTCCCCACCTGCAGGGGAGTCGCTTCACAGGCGGTGAAGCAGGTCTGCAGGTGTCTATCTTTCTCTCCCCCTCTCTGTCTTCCCCTCCTCTCTCCATTTCTCTCTGTCCTATCCAACAATGACAACAACAATAATAACTACAACAATAAAACAACAAGGGCAACAAAAGGGAATAAATAAAATAAATATTTAAAAAAAAAAAAAGAAAGAAGTCTGCAGGTGTCTCTCTATCTTCCTATTTATCTCCTCCTCTTCTCTCAATTTCTCTGTCTCTATCCAATAATAAATAAATAAAAATACATATTTAAAAATGATAACTCTTGGGAGTCTGGTGGTGGTGCAGTGGGTTAAATGCACATGACGCAAAGCTCAAGGACTGGCGTAAGGATCCTGGTTCGAGCCCTGGCTCCCTACCTGCATAGGAGTCACTTCACAAGGGGAGAAGGAGGTCTGCAGGTATCTGTCTTTCCCCTCTCTGTCTTCCCTTCCTCTTTCCATTTCTCTCTGTCCTATCCAACAACAACGACATCAATAAACACAACAATGTTAAACAACAAGGGCAACAAAAGGGAAAATAAATAAAGAAATATAAAAAAATTTTAAAAAATGATAACTCTTATCCCTGTTTTTTTTTTTTTTTTAAGTTTCTTCCTGTGGCTGGGGAAATATCTTAATTGGTTGAGCACAGGATTTTCACATTGGTTGAGCACAGGCTCCTGGTTCGATTCCCAGGGCTAAAAGGCTACAAGTACTCAGATGGCAGTCTGGTAGTCATGATTCTCTTTTTCTTTTTCTGCTTCATAAGAAAGAAAGAAAAATAAATGATGGTAGGAGTGTGTGTGTGATGATTTACATGCACTGAGAATGGGTATGAGAATACTCCTGTCATCTGATAATTTTATAAAACAATCTTAAATCACTAACATATACATATATGTATATATATAATAAAACAAAAAATAAATGTTAAGAAAAATCCCTATCAGTTCCATAATACATGTATGACTATTAAAGTAAGTATTCTGACTTTGAATAGTGGGGTTTAAAAAAACCATGGTGACTATAGCTTAAGTAAGGACTAGTTTTTAGGAGCAAAAGGACTTATATGGACAAAAGAACTTACATATTTTTCACTGGACATAAAACCACATACTTTTAACTGCAAGGAGACAAAAATGTTAAAATGTGTGTGGCAGTTGGTAAAGAGCTACCAACTGAGTAGTAAAGCTAATAGTAAATGAATGAATGAGTGAATAAATAAACCTAATAGTAAAATTACTAGAGAGCTAACAACTGAATAGTAAATTTTATAAAAAAAATTAATAGCAATAATGATAGCACCAAGAGACATAGCTAAAATGTCAATAGATTCTGAAAAAAATTTACTAAATTGTCCTTAATAAAAGAAGGGATACACAGAAGAATTTGGAAAGAGAAATAGAACAAAAAGAAATTGCATAAAAATGGAAACAGAAAAAAGATAGTGAAGCAATGAATTTAAATGTTCAGAATATAGGCTCCCTGTAGACAGAGACCACACTCATAGTCAGTGGAGTATGGGTGTGGCAGTGAATGAATGAATGAATGAATGGTCCCCACCCTGTCCTGGGGGTCTCCCTGATAACTTGTAATAAATAGGAGTCTATTTTACATATAATCCATGTGCCACTCACCAGAAAGTCTTCAGCACTGTGGTTTTGTAATTTCTTTCTCAGCTCCTTGAATTTATGTAGAAAGACGGATCAAAAAGTTGAATTTGGTCATTCTTTATGTTGAAATTGTACTAATCCATTCATCACAAAAATGAAGTCCCCTTTGGTGACATGGAAAATTGTCTGTGTATTGAATGTTGCCTAAGCAGATTCCCCAGGATTTGTTGGAATAGTTTGGGTACTACAGTGAGTCAAGGCTGCTGAAAACTCAACAACTAATACTTAGGTTCTTGAGAAGTTTTGAATTTGAGGAGATTCCAAGTTTCATTGCATGAGATGACAAGGAGGAAATCATTTTGAAATTTAATTTTTCTGGAATGACACTTAAATTTTAATTTCTGGTCCTCTGGATTTTTTTTTGGGGGGGGGTCTGGTTGGTTTGGGTTTTTTTTGTTTTGTTTTTATTTTTCTGTACCTAAAAACTTTCTTCCTTTGAAAGTTCTTTTTAAAACTTTTATTTATTTATTTTGGATAGAGACAGAGAGAAATTGAGAAAAGGGTGAGCTTAAGAGAGAGAAAAAGAGTAATTCAAGGTTCTCATCTGTCTAGTGTGGAAGTTAACAACAACTTTTCTGCAGACCTAAGATGAAATTAGAATAAAGATTTGAAACAGTATATAGATATGTATATGAGTTAATAATAAAAAATTTAAATGAGAAAAAATTTAAAGAGAAAAATTCAGTTCAAAATTGTATTTTTACTTTTTTGGAGCTTGCAGCAATTGTAAATAGGTTTCCTGTTTACTTTGATAGATTCCATATGCTTTTATTAATAGTAGTTACACATGAAATAACAAACTAGTCAGTAATATATCCAAAAATAAAAGGAGGCAAATATACATTAAGAATGGTGTTTAAACATCAGAAAAAGACCGACTATTCAACAATTTGGTAAAATGTAAAGATTACATTTTATCTTACCCATATAAATCCCATGAGGATAGAGATTTTAAATATGAAATGAAATATTGAAACTATGTAGAAATTATACATATACTTATGTATTTCTGTATTGATTTTTTAATTGATTTAATAATGATCAACAAGACCATAGGATAAGAGGAGTAAAATTTCCAACACCAGAGTTCCATATATTCTCCCTTCCACTGGAAACTTTCCTATTCTTTACCTCTTGGGAACATGGACCCTGGATCATTATGGGGTGCAATAGATATGAGGTCTGGCTTCTCTAATTGCTTCTCTACTGGACATGGGCATGTACAGGTCAATCAATACATACTCCCAGCCTATTTCTCCTTTAAATTTTTTTTTCCAAAAAAGAGACTCCAAATCTTCATCTGCAATATTCTTGCCTTTAGGTTCATTATTAGTCAACAATTTGTTCTACTTTATATCTTAACTCCTCTTCAGCCACCAGGTTCCAGATGATGCTGACCTGACTTCCTTGAGCAGAGGACCCCACCATGTGGCCTAGAGTTGTCTCCCCAGCTCCCTGCCCCACTAGGGAAAGAGAGTAACAGGCTGGGAGTATGGACTGACCTGCCAATGCCCATGTTCAGCGAAGAGATAAAGAATAGGGAAGCTATCAAAGGAGGGATTGGATATGGAGCTCTGAGTATGGGCATTGTGTGGAGATATACCTCTCTTATCCTATAGTCATGTCAATATTTCCATTTTATAAATAATAAAAAATTAAAAATTATCTTTACTTTTTGGATAAAAACAGCCAAAAATAGAGAGGGAAGGGGGAGATAGAGAGGGAGAGAAGCAAAGAGACACCTGCAACACTGCTTCACCACTTGCAAAGCTTTCCTCCTGCAGGTGAGGACCAGAGGTGCTCTAACTTGGGTCCTTGCGCTTTGTAACATGTGTGCTCAACCAGGTGTACCACCACCTGGCCCCCTATTTATATCTTTCCCTAGTGGGGCAGGGCTCTGAAGAGGTGGTGTTCCAGGACATTTCGGTGAGACCATCTGCCCAGGGAATTCAGGTTGGCATCATGGCAGAATGGGCAACTTGGTGGCTGAAAAGCACTTAAGATATGAAGCAGAACAAGAATATAGCAGATGAAAATTGTGTTGACTGATTTTTCCCAAGCGCTGCTCAGCTTCAGTTTACAGTGGTGCTTGGATTCAACCTGTGACCTCAGAGTCTCAGGCATGAAAGCATTTTACATACTCATTATAATGCTTCCCTGGTTCTATTGTCTTTTTGTTTTTATTTAAGAAAGTATTAATTTAAAAAACCATAGGGTAGGAGGGGTACAATTCCACACAATTCCCACCACCCATTCTCCATATCCCACCCCCTCCCCTCTCCCATTCTCTATCCCTCTGGGAGCATGGACCCAGGGTCATTTTGGGTTGCAGAAGGTGGAAGGTCTGGCTTCTGTAATTGCTTCCCCGCTGAACATGGGCGTTGACTGGTCGGTCCATACTCCCAGTCTGCCTCTCTCTTTCCCTAGTAGGGTGGGTCTCTGGGGAAGCGGAGCTCCAGGACACATTGGTGGGGTCTTCAGTCCAGGGAAGCCTGGCTGGCATCCTGATGACATCTGGAACCTGGTGACTGAAAAGAGAGTTAACATACGAAGCCAAACAAGTTGTTGAGCAATCATGGACCCAAAGCTTGGAATAGTGGAGAGGAAGTGTTAGGGGGATACTCACTGCAAACTCTAGTGTACTTCTGCTTTCAGGTATATATTTACTCCTATGTTCATAGCAGCACAATTCATAATAGCTAAAACCTGGAAGCAACCCAGGTGCCCAACAACAGATGAGTGGCTGAGAAAGCTGTGGTATATATACACAATGGAATACTATGCAGCTATCAAGAACAATGAACCCACCTTCTCTGACCCATCTTGGACGGAGCTAGAAGGTATTATGTTAAGTGAGCTAAGTCAGAAAGATAAAGATGAGTATGGGATTGTTGGTATGCATGAGACCCCTTCTGTTTCATTTGGTTTAAATCCCCCCTGCTTAACACTATTCTATTTACATAACCACTTCATTCTATTTACATAACCACTGTTAACAAGTTCCACCCTCCCTCCAGGGCATTTGTGGTTCAGTGATAGGATTCTCGCCTAATCTGCCCCCTCTTTGTCACACTCTGATTTTCACCAGTCACTTTTCTCTCCACCCTCTCTATGTCACATCATGTTTCCACCTTACTTGGCAAGTATATATAAAGACAGCATTGTGAGTTTTACAGTACTGTACTTTGAGTTTAACTTAGCTCGTCTTGGATTGTGCTGCATCCTGCATGAATAAAGAGATACTGCCTACAGCTCAACCATGAGTCCCTGGTCGTCTGTTACCCGCCCGTGAAGCTAGCCCGCTGAAAACAACATAACCTGTCAAAAACAACATGGGATGATCCCACTCATCAACAGAAGTTGAGGAAGAAGATCTGAAAGGGAAACTAAAAGCAGGACCTGATCAAATTGTAAGTAGGGCACCAAAGTAATAACCCTGAGGTGAGGGGTAGACATGCAGCTTCCTGGGACAGTGGGGGGTGGGAGTGGGTAGGAGGGATGGGTCACAGTCTTTTGGTAGTGGGAATGGTGTTTATGTACACTCCTAGTAAAATGTAGTCATATACATCACTAGTTAATTAATACAAGAGGGGGAAAATTAATTGTATGTCTCAAAGTTTTTCAAAACACAAACTGAATCTTTACTCAATATATGCAGTGTAATTGATATGCAGACTCTCTCAAAAGCCTAGACGAAGTAGACCAGAAGCAACCAATAGCACAGCTATATACAGGATACTAGGTACTGTACAGCAAACCCTAACAAAAGGACTTTTCAAAGTTAACCCAATTACCAAATAATGTGATGATAACATTAACTATTGATTGTCTTTTTGAACCCTAAGACAGCAGGAACCTCACATCTCCACTATAGAGTCTCTACTTCCCCCAGTCCTGGAGCCATTGGATAGGGCCCACTTTCCCGTATGCCTCTCCCAATCCATGTCAAATAATATTGCATCCGCCAATCACAACCTAACCAACACAACGATTGCCACCTCAACATGCTTCACTTCAGACTGGGTCCAGAGACTACACGTGTGGAATGACAACCCTTCAGCTTCATTACTCGGGTGAGACCTTTCCTTTCATAGTATACTCTAATTCCATCTCAGGTGGTTCACTTTCTAACAAAGTCCCAAAACCTAGATATACACCAGTTTCTGTGAGAGAGAGCATATGTTCACACGTATCCGTAAACTACTGCAAAATATATACCTGAAAGCAGAAGTACACTAGAGTTTGCAGTTGGTTCTATTGTTTTAAATATAAGTTGGGGTGAGCCTTTTTTGCAATTGCTCCAAGGTAAGAATGTCAATCATTTCACTTGCATCAGGTCTCTACTTTCTTGGTAACTTTCCTCTCTGAGTTTGCTTGAGTCCCAGTCATCAAATGATGGTGAAAAGGAACCTTCCCCATCAACAAAGTCTTTTTGCATCCCCTTTATACTAACCAAGCCTATGGGCCCATCCCTGAAATAATTTGTAGGATTACAAGAATATGATGGTCTAGTTAATTTGCCCTATGCATAGAATAATGAATAGTGCTTTTAGATCTTCCGACAACCCAGGGACTAGGAGCTGGAGAGGATTTTCCCTAGTGAAGAAGAAGCAGCACAAAAGCTATGACAGCATTCAGCCACAACACATTCTTTCTCTGGGCCTCAGTTTCCTTGCAAAATAATGATAATTTCCCCTTTCTGCCTTCTGTTCAAGATTGCTATAGCCATGGTGAGGCAGTGAGTATAAACACATTTCTAAGCTGTAAAATATACCATATGAACTCCCAGAGAGATAAAGAATAGGAAAACAGGGGAGAGAATGGGATACAGAGTTCTTTTTTTAGTTAACTTATTATTTATTTTTTAAAATTTATTTATAAAAAGGAAACACTGACAAAACCATAGGATAAGAAGGGTACAAGTCCACACAATTCCCATCAACAGAACTCTGTATCCCAACCCCTCCCTTGTTAGCTTTCCATTCTTTAACCCTCTGGGAGTATGGACCCAAGGTCATTGTGGGGTGCAGAAGGTGGAAGGTCTGGTTTCTGTAATTGCTTCCCCACTGAACATGGACATTGACAGGTTGGTCCTTACTCCCAGCCTACCTCTCTCTTTCTCTAGTTGGGTGGGGCTTTGGGGAAGCAGAGCTCCAAGACACATTGGTGGGGTTGACTGTCTAGGGAAGTCTGGTTGGCATCATGTTAGCATCCAGAACCTGGTGGCTGAAAAGAGAGTTAACATATAAAGCCAAACAAATTGTTTACTAATCATGAACCTAAAGGCTGTAATAATGCAGATGAGAAGTTGGGAGGAGGGTCTCCATTTTGTAGATAGCTAGTAAGCATATTTTAGCTATATTCCAAAGGGCCTGTGACTATACTAGTTTTGACAGTGGGAATTGCGTGGAGTTATACCCCTCTTATCCTATGGTTTCTCAGTGTTTCGTTTTTATAAATAAAGAATAAAAATAAATAAAAATAAACCACATGAAATGCTACTGTTTACAAGACTTGTGATTCCTCCTTCTCAAGTACACAAGAGTAGAGCCCAGTCTAACAGGCAGTCTCCAGCCTCCTCACAGCAATTTCAAGCTTCCTGGGATCAGTTCCTCTTGCAAGATTCAAGGGTATTCCCCCTCCTTCTATTTTGGACAGCATTAGTAGTTCACAAATTGAAAATACACTTTTTTCCTGTCTCTGAAAATATTTTCTTTTTAAAATTTTTTTATTTATAAAAAGGAAACACTGACAAAAATAAAAAAAACATAGGATGAGAGGGGTACAACTCCACACAATTCCCACCACCAGAACTCCATATCCCATACCCTTCCCTGATAGCTTTCCTATTCTTTAGCCCTCTGGGAGCATGGGCCCAGGGACATTATGGGATGCAGAAGGTGGAAAGTCTGGCTTCTGTAATTGCTTCCCCACTGAACATGGGTGTTAATAGGTCAATCCATACTCCCAGCCTGTCTCTCTCTTTCCCTAGTGGAGAGGGGATCTGGAGAATCAGAGCTCCAGGACACATTGTTGGGGTCTTCTACCCAGGAACTGCTGGAACTTGCACTGATTTGAACAATTTGAATCTTTTCCATGATCTAAAGTCCTCTCTCTTTTGGAGAACCAAAGACTCACACATGCAATTTCATTACTCCTGGACCACTTTTCTTTTCCTTCAGATAGAAAGAATAAAAGCAGGAGGAAAAAGGAGAGATATCACAGCAATAGAGCTTCCCCTGATCTCTTGGCACTTCATGTGGTGGAAAGGGTTCAAACTTGTGCCTAGAACATACTTGATGAGCTATTCCCTGGCCCCAAAGTCTATTCTCACTTAAAGCTTAGAAGGCATGTACCACTTGTATTAGAGGGTTTGCAATGGAAGATAACTACTTTGGCTTGAAGAAGAGGATGCTCCAAGAAAGCTTCTGAATATGACTGGCTCCTTTTATTCTGGAATGTATGTGATTCAAATAACAGTACATTCTTTGCATGTCTTCTTCAAGATAATGCACAGTGTGAAGCAGAAGTTGTTAGGGTAGACTGGTGTTTAGATAAGCAACCCCTCAGGAGGGATGGTGCCTAGTGAGAGGAACAGTATATTTGGAGCCTAGAAAAACCTCTTGCATGTGAAAATAATTATGGTGAAACAACAGAATCTGTTTGCTTGCTTTCTTTGATGTGAAACTTGAGCCTAGATATGCCTGAAAGAAACTGAAAACTAAGACATATAGGGGGAAGATCTTGATAAGACTTGGCTCAAGCAGCTGAAAAAAATGTAGGTGAACTTCCAGGATGTTTCTAAGTGTGCTGAATACTAACCCCCAAACTCCTTCATTATACACTTGGGGTTGAATTTTGTGTAAAACCAATGGAAACATAAAACTATAAATATTTGTTTCTATAAGACAATGTTTTTAGAGCAATAAAGTTTGGAAATGTAGCAATTCCTGTCTGGTCTATAGCTTGGTCAAGCACTCAGTGCCATTGTACAAATAACAAAATGGTACCTGATCTGAATGGGCCAAGGACAAGAACTCATGGGTAACCTGAGCTTATACCCTTGGCTCGGCATCTGTGTGCAATCCCAACCTACACACTTGTAGGGGAAATACCTGAGAATCCTTGTCTGTCGGAATTTGAGGAAAATGAGAAAGTCAGAAGAGGTTTTTGTTTTTTTTTCAAATTATTTATAAAATGGAAATAATTACAAGACCATAGGATAAGACCGATAAAATTCCACACAATTCCCACCCCTAGAACGCCATATCCATCCCCCACTTGATAGCCTCCCTATTCTTATCCCTTTGGGAGTATGGACTCAGGATCATTATGGGGAGTAGAAGATGGAAGGTCTGGCCTCTGTATTTGCTTCTCCACTGAGCATGGGCGTTGGAAGGTCAATTTATACTTCCAGCCTCTCTCTTTCCCTAGCAGGACAGAGATCTGGGGAGGCAGAGCTCTAGGACACATGGTGAGGTCATCTGGTGGCTGAAAAAGACTTAAGATATAAAACAAAACAAATTGCTGACTAGTTGTGAACCTAAAGGCAAGAATATTGCAGATGAAGATTTGGAATCTCCATTTTGGAATATCAGAAGAGTTTTATTCCTGGTTCAGTCTGCATTTTGGAAGCACTGCCATAGAGTAGAGCTTTTAAGGAGAGCCTTGAGGTAAGAGACTTTTTTTTCAGTGTGGGTAAATGATGCTCAAGCTGAAAAAAATTCCTATTTAGGATGACTGGGGTCAGTATTGGGTATGAGAATCTTAAAAATGCTAGCTGTGCTAAACTGATGATAAACAGCCTTAATGTATTCTGTTTTAGTTTTTTTTTTTTTCTGACACCCCGTTGGACTTGCTGGCTACCTCTCTTGCCCCTCCTCAGTGAGGTTAGTGGGGCCTTTGTTATATGGACAGAAATAGTTTTGCGAGAAATCCCAACTCCCACTTAGTGCTTTGCTACTCAGTCAGTACTCCCTCCTCTGAATTCTTGTAGCACTTTGTAGTGCCCATATATCCTTTGTCACTGTCATCTATGGTGGAGTGACTTATGAAATCTTATCTGTTAATGCACATGTTCCTAAAAGACTGAGGCCCTGTGACACCCAGAGGTCAATTTGGATGACATCCCATCTACAAATTTGTCTTACTGAGCTCTCAGAATGTTGGAAACATTTTTAATTTACTTGCTAACTTTTCAAAGTCAGGAGGTATTCTATCCACCTCTGAATTTCTTCCAAAATATGATGAGCCCTATACAATGACTTTTTGGTTGAAGCAACTGAAGGCCTGTTTATACAAGTCCCACATTTTTGCTCTGCTACAGTAGACTGGAGTTAAGGACCAGGTTACCCATCCAAATGGAGGTGTATTTACTGATTCACTATAGTACCCTCCTCTCTCTATTGTTTCACACTTGGCTGCCACTTTCATTAACATTTCTCTCCAGGCATCTGTAACCCCATTAAACAGTATTTCTACATAGTATCTGATTTTGGGAAGATGCTTCATAAATATTTGTCAAATAACAAAATAAAAGGTTAAATTGTTCCAGAAGCTGGGCACTTAAGTGAACTTTTTCCTCTAAGCTGACAGGTATGAATTCATAACAAGAACAAAAAAGGTCCACTAGATTTTACATTGTGTCTTTCTCCAGTCAAGAATAATAAACTCGTTCCTCATTCCAGGAGCTTTATATAAATCTCTTTATCTCTTTACTTACCAGTTGCCAAGGAGCTAAGTGATCCTCCCCGAATTGGAGGAAATGATACTAAACTTGGGAATTTCAGCCATCAGGTCATCCTTAACTGGCCTCTCTCCTCTCTCTCTCTCTCTCTCTTTCTTTTTTTTTTAAATATTTTATTTATTTATTCATGAGAAAGATAGGAGGAGACAGAAAGAACCAGACATTGCTCTGGTACATGTGCTGCCGGGGATTGAACTCAGGACCTCATGCTTGAGAGTCCAATGCTTTATCCACTGCACCACCTCCCAGACCACTATCTCTCTCTTTCTTTCTGGGACTTTGCATTGTAGTTTACTATTCATTAAGGCTTTGAATGTTGACTTCATGTAGCTCTCCACTGGAAAATCCCTTGAGGGAAAAGTTTTTTAATCTGTGAATATCTTTTTTGTGACTGCCAGGATTGTCAGCACATTTTCTAGGAGATATAAATGGAATAGTGCTTTCAGCCTTCTTTATTTCTCTCTCTTTTATATTTTTTTTTCCTATTCTTCTCCTTTTCTTCCTCTCTCCCCCTCCACCATTGCCACTGCACCTCTCCCTTATTTTGTTACCAGGGTTATTACTGGAGTTCTTTAACTACTGGATTCTACCACTCTTGGTGGAGACATTATTCTTTTTAGATAGATGGTTAAAAAGAGGGAGAGGAGAGAGGGATAGAGACAGAGAAGCTTCTCCTTTGCAAGGTGTTCTCATGTGTTGGCCATGGGGCTGATTCTAGGTTCCCACACATGTTAAAAGTGTGTAGTGAGCTAACTCTTTTCAGCACTGATTGCTGAAATGCAATCAAAATTACTCCACCCCCCAACTGCACCATTTACAAAAACATAAAATGAAAGAACAATAAGAAACAATAATCAGGGTGGAAATAAGGCTCCCACAAAAATGATTGTGTTGTGATGAGCATGACACTTGGTTGGGAAACAGGAACTTTTTTTTTTTAATTAAAAAAAATATTTATAAAAAGGAAACACTAACAACAACAACAACAAAATAAAAAAACATAGGATAAGAAGGGTACAATTGGGAGTCGGGATGTAGCGCAGCGGCTTAAGCGCAGGTGGCACAAAGCACAAGGACCGGCATAAGGATCCCGGTTCGAACCCCGGCTCCCCACCTGCAGGGGAGTCACTTCACAGGTGGTGAAGCAGGTCTGCAGGTGTCTGTCTTTCTCTCCTCCTCTATGTCTTCCCCTCCTCTCTCCATTTCTCTCTGTCCTATCCAACAATGACAACAACAATAATAACTACAACAATAAAACAACAAGGGCAACAAAAGGGAATAAATAAATAAAATAAGTATTAAAAAAAAAAGAGGATACAATTCCCAACACCAGAATTCCATATCCCATCTTCTTCTCTGATAGCTTTCCTATTCTTTAACCCTCTGGGAGTATGGATCCAAGGTCATTGTGAGATGCAGAAGGTGGAAGGTCTGGTTCTGTAATTGCTTCCCCACTGAACATGGGCATTGTTAGGTTGATCCATACTCCTATCCTGCCTCTCTCTTTCTCTAGTGCAGAGAGGCTCTGGAGAATCAGAGCTCCAGGACACATTGGTGGGGTTGTCTTCCCAGGAAAGTCTGCTTGGCGTCATCTTAGCATCTGGAACCTGGTGGCTGAAAGAAGAGCTAACATATAAAGCCAAATAAATTGTTGATTAATCATGAACCTAAAGGCTGGAACAGTGCAGATGAAGTTTTGGGTCTCTGTTTTGAAATGGCTAGTAGGCCTATTTTAGTTATATTCCAAAGAGCCCATGACTATGCTAGTTTTTTCCTGATCCTGCCATTTAATATGCAGGTGGACCCAAATTATTGTCTGGGGAGATGATATCATGGGTGGAAAAAGAATCGAAAAGCTGGATCAAGGAAAAGAGTAGCTCCCAAATATGGGAAAGGTGTATAAATATTGTTGACTATAAACCCCGTCAATTTGATCTGATGTGGGGGCCATATGCAGCTTCTGAGCCTATGTAACATGGACTTTTAAGGGAAAACCTGGAGTCCTCTGCAAACAGTCGCTGCTTACCTTTGTTTTTTAACTTCTGCAATTTTATTTCTCTCTTCCCCACTGCACATTGTAATCTTGGGAACTTACACAGATCCTCAAATATACAGGAGGGTTTTCAGCCCTTCACAAAGAGTTTCACAATTGCTAGGTTTTCTTCCTGGAGAGCTTGCAGTACTCCCTCTGCAGAAGCATCTCCTGTCCCTGCCCTTTGCACCTGTTCTTTCCCCATCTTACTTGTATGCCTAGTGTGCTTTCCACCTTCACTGAGACCTCCTCAGAGAGGTCTCTCTGGACCACTTGACAGAGTATCAACGTGGTCTCCAATGTAGGGTCACAGCACCCTGCCTTTTTCCTTCCTAGTTCTTTTCCCCAACTGTCATTTTCAACAAGCTGTGTTTCCCCTCTTGGCTAATTCATGTTTCTCCCACCACAGTGTGAGCTCCTTGAGAACAGAACCAGTGTCCTGTTTACCACTGTGTCCCTACTGGTAGTGGTTTTCCCCCACACCTGGATTCCCAGAAGGTAATGGGTGAATGAGTGAATGGCCTCCCTTTATCTGTGCTTGGATGAATTCCTTGCCATTCTTAAAGCTTCATCCAGCCTTAAGCTTTTCTTCTGTGAGGTTTCCTATGCCATCCTTAACTAATGTGGAGTAATCACAATCTACTCTGGAACCCTTAACATAATCAACACACACACACACACACACACACACACACTCACTCACACTGATCACATTATCCATTGCAGTGTGTTGGAACTGGGATAAAGTCTTATTTACACATAGAGATTCTGAGCTCCTTGAATAGCTGCCTTCCCTTTTTTCCATTAGTGTTCATCCTCTACTTCTAACCATGTTGCTATTCATTTGGATTAACACCAAAGGAAATCATTTCCTTTCAAATACTACTTTTCTTTTCATTGATGGGGTTTCCAGCTCTGGGACAGAAAGAGTGTGTGTGAGAAAAAGACAGAGAGTGACAGAATCAAAGTCACACACACAGGGGTGGGGGGAGGAGGGACTAATGGAAAGACATCATAGCACCAACGTTTTATCTAAATAGTGCTTCCTCCAATGGTGTGGGAGTTAGGCTTGAACATGGGTTGTGGTCATGGCAAAGCAATACAGGATCTAGGTGAGCTGTTTAAATCACCTTAGGGATGATCTGTCCAGAACTGAGTAGGTTTCAAAAAAGGGGTAACATCAAATATTCTGAGAAATGAGCTATTGGTGTTTTTTGGAATGCTCTGGCTACAGATAGATGCCTTGTAGATGTGCTTATAAGACTGCCTATGACAAAATGTATGTTCTTGGGCCAGGAAAAATGAGATATCTCACTGGGCAGGAGACGTATCTTGCCATATATGCATGTCCCAGGTCCAAACCCTGGCACTACATGGGAGATGCTAAGGCATTTGGTGGATATGGTGTCTCCTTACTCTCTCTGTATAACTTTCTTTAGCTGAATAAATGACCCATAGCAGTGAAATCAAGCATGAGTAAGGTTATGTTTTCTTTAAAAAAAAGAAAGTTCCATGAAGAACTCTGGTTTAAGGCATATTTTTCAATTCAGAAATCCCCAACATGATGCATACATATGCAGGGGGAGGGAATTACTCTCACCATCTAGTGGCAGAAATCTTCAATTGCAGATACATGCATTTTACTTTTTTTTTTTTTCTGTCACTGAACAGCTTTGGGGTTGTCAAAAAAAAGTCATGACACATTTTGCCTCTCTCTCTCTCTTTCTCTCTCTCTCTCTCTCTCTCTCTCTCTTAATTGTCACCAGGATTATCACTGGGGCTCAGTGCCAGCATCACGAATCCACTACTGCCAGCAGCCACTTTAATTTTCTTCTATTTTATTTGTTAGGACATAGAAATTGAGAGGGGAGGGTGAAATAGTGTGGGACAGAGGAACATAGACACCTGAAAACCTGTGTCACCATTCATGAAGCATCCCCCCCTCCCACCCCAGCTGGTAGGAAGTGGGAAATCTAACCCTGATCCCTGCAGTTGGTAATAGCTGTGCTTAACCAGGTGTGCCACTGCCCGGCTCCCTTTGTCTATGTCTTTCTATGAAAAAAAAAAAAAACATGTCATGACTTTTCTGACAACCAAATACTTCTTGACCACCTACTATGTTCCACTCACTGATCAAGACAAATAAATATCTCTCCTCCTTGAGTCATTCACATATTGATCAATGTTTGTATTTGGGAACTTTCATGTCCCCAGGTTTAGATAAATAGACCTGGGCTGGCCAAGTTTCTCAGCTCAAAGGCCAAATGTTGGCATCCCTGGACCACATCTAAGTTGTTTTTTTTTTTTCCTGATCAGTTGTTATAAACAAGTACAAACAAGCTGAGGAACTCTAAACACACACTTATACACACCCACCAACCACGTGAACTTCTGGCTTCTCTGAGAAAAATCATAAGATCGGGTAACAGTGACCTCTTTCTTGTATTTCAACAGCTGGCAAAGAGCTGAGGAGCAGCCTCCTCTCTGGTCATGGCTATTCTGCCAGACCCATCTCTACCTTTTTCATTCACTCATTTGAGTGAGCTCTCTTTTCCCACCCAAACACCCAAACAGTTGTTGGGTTTTGATTCTATACTCATCTTCTTTTAAGTTTTATTTATTTATTAGTGAGGGAGGGAAGGGAGAAAGAGTTAAAGCCAAAGTACAGTAAAGGCCCAAGCAATGCCAGGGATTGAACTTGGGGTCCCATGACCAAAAATCTAATACTTTTATTCACTGCACTGCCTGCCTGGCTGCACCACTGTTATTCTTAAGGAAGGATATCTCCAAATCTTGCCAGTACTTCAAAGAATGCCCCTCACTACAGCAGAGAAATAACAACATAACAGTTATCTAGCAGACAAAATATTTCTAGTAATACTTAGGTGAAGGATCATTCCTGTTGGTATTCTTCGTGTTGGTTTGGTCCCCTTCCCCCTACCTCTGAGAGATTTGGTTTGGCCCCTGCTAGTTTCACGCCCCTCTTTCTCTCCACCCCCTATGCTAAGGACATCCAGAGTCCCAGCAGCAACCGCTGAAGGAGAATGATGGAGGAGCACATGGTGTGGTGATTAGGTGTTGGACTATTTGCTCGCTCATGAATAAAGATTAAACTGCAGCTTCTTGGCCCAGCCATGTGTCCTCGAGTCTCTGTCTCTGTCTACTGCTGCGAAGCTAGCCCGGCCAGCTGGAGCCCCGAACTTTAACGACAAATGGTGCCCACGTGGACCTGACCTGTGCATCCCCCCAGATAAGTGAAGACTTTGCCTACCTATCTACAATGGCCTTCTCTTCTGCTTGTGAAGAGATCTCCAAAGGCCTCTTCCCTTTCTTCAGAAGACTGTTTCACTGTTTCTGGAACATTTATCTCTAGACCACTCTGTGGTTTCTGCCCAACGCCAGCCCATAGGAGCCGGCTTTCCACCGCGTGGCACGGGACATTGGGCGCGGGCTCCCTCCACACTGCTCGGCCACCGGGAGCAGGGCAGCAGACATGGCGGCCCATCATGGCCACCATCCCAGGGCACCTCGGCCACACCTTCTACATTGCTGGCCTGCCCGCCCTCCTGCTATGAAGTCTGGGCAGATCCCCGACTGTCCAGAGACCGCGGGCTCCCTGCCAAAACTGGGCCCCCTGGCCGAGATCTCCAGCTTGGGTCTAAAGGCAGAAGAGCTAGAATACGCAGAGATTCGTCCAGAGATCGCTACCTACAATTCCTGAAGCTGAAGTTGCGCAAGAGGCCACCGCTGGACAACACACTCCCCGAATGGCTAAGACAGTACAGATCTAAATTCATGTTTAAAATAACATGTCTTCGTAACAAAAGTTTCTCTACTTGTGTATTGAAGACCATGTGTATGTGTGTGTTTAAAGTTTGGTAACATTAACTTTAAGGTTAAAAATGTAACTTTAAGGCTAAATTCTTACCAGGTAAAGTTAGATGAAAAATGTTTTCAACGTAATTCTCATAAAGATAAAATTAACTTACATTTAAAGTCTGAGGTAAAAATTAGTTAACAATCAATATATTTTAACTAAGTTGGTCTAAAAAAAAAAAAACCTGCGCACACCTAGGGTGTGTCTCCATCTTAAATGGGTGTAACAAAAGGTTAAAAAGACATTGTTGATATGTAAAAGTCTCAAATTCCTTCTCAATTAGAAACATTAGATTGCACTATGGTTATGCTAATAATTCTCATGCCTGAGGCTTTTTTCTTTCTATGGTTCATGTTTGCCTTTCCACATTTTATTGTTTGAACTTTAAATAGCCTTGGAATTGTGCTGGAAGGGACTTCCAATTGTAATAGTTATCAATTGTGGTAAACTTCTAACCTGCTACAAGTTTTGTTTCATAAGTAAGTGAATTGCAGTTGTCAAGTTCTCTACAGAAAAGCAGAATTCCGATGGCTGACATTCCCCATCGAGTCAAACATACAACAATTCACCCCTTGGCAATTCTTCGGTGGACATCTGCTTTGGACTCATTGGTACACCTCAGACACTGCACAAAACTACCAGCTTCACTCTATGCTGCTGGGTTTCTCAAAGACTGACTCTAGCCAGCTGCCTTGAGACTCTAGGCCTCACCCTCCCCCATGCTAGAAAATGCCCATCGAGGCAAGTAACGCCCCCCAGAGGCAAAAGAACCCCCCAGAGGCAGGAAATGTTTTTTTTTAGCTGATAAAGTTTTGCCCACAGAGGCAAAAACGCCCCCTTCAGGCCTTCCCTTGGCAGCACACTGGTTCTTGTCACTCGCTTATATGTTTCTCCATGTTTGTGCCAGTTTCTTTTTTTGAAAATTCCTGTAGGATATAGGTTTCTGTTCACCCCACACCCCTGATACTGTGGTCATTTAGTTAAAAAAAAAAAAAAAAAAAAAAAAGGGGGAATATGTTGGTATTCTTCGTGTTGGTTTGGTCCCCTTCCCCCTACCTCTGAGAGATTTGGTTTGGCCCCTGCTAGTTTCGCTCCCCTTTTTCTCCCCGCCCCCTATACTAAGGACGTCTGGAGTCCCAGCAGCAGCTGTGGAGGGAGAATGATGGGGAAGCACATGGTGTGGTGATTTGCCCGTTCGTGAATAAAGATAAAACTGCAGCTTCTCAGCCCAGCCATGTGTCCCTGAGTCTCTGTCTCTGTCTACCACCGCGATGCTAGCCCAGCCTGCTGGAGCCTCCAAACTTTAACAACACATTCCTACCTCAGGATTTCTGTCCCTAAGTAGATAAGAACCATTTTGCTTAAAATTATTATTATTCATTTTTACTTATTTTATTTTTATATTATTATTTGGTGACAGATAAGACTCTTTTAGAGATGTTGACTATCCTTATTTACTTTTCACTTAATACCCACTCCTTTTGCTTTTGGCTTATAGCTATTATTTTGTTCATTATTTAGGTTAAAAAATTGAAACTGGAAGAGTAGCTCAACTGGCAGGGAGCCTGCTTAGCCCTGGGCATGACCTAGGTTTTGAGTCCTGGTACCACATGAGAGTGTGATGGCACTGGGGGAAGATTTGGTGTCTATTTTTCTCTCTGTCTCTGTCTGTCTTTCTCTCTAATTTCTAAAATTTTATTAGTGACTTAGTATTGACTTATAAAATTATAAAATAAGAGGGGTATAGTTACACACTGTTCCTGCCACCAGAGTTTTCTGTCCTTCTTCCCTCCATTGGAAGCCATAGTATTTCTCTCAAGGCTACGGATATGGGCTTATTATTTCTATAATTATCAGTCTCTTTCTCTCTCTACACACACACACACACACACACACACACACACACATGTTTGCTCATTTATATGATTCTGTCTTCTCTTCCTTTCTAAGTCACACCCTATACCTATTACTACTTCTGAATATCCCTCCCTTTTTCCTCTTCTTTCTCTGGGTCCTGATATAATTGAAGATCAGAGTCCTCTGGTCATCTTACCCTACCACTTACCCCTCTGTGAGTATGGACCAAAATTTTTTTATGGGGTACAGAAGGTGGAAGAACTGTCTTCTATAATTGTTTCTTCCCTTGGACATGGGCATTGGCAGGTTGACCCACATCTTCAGCCTGTTTCTATGTTTCCCTCTCGGGATAAGGCTCTGGAAGGGTGAGATTCTGGGACATATTGGTGAAGTCATCTGACCAGGGAAGTCAGGGTGGGATCATAATAGCATCTGCAACTTAGTGGCTGAAAGGTTGTAAAATATGAAGCAGGACAAAATGACTAATGAACAAGAACCAGAAAGTAGGAATAGGTCAGATGAGAATAGGGATGTTAGGGTGGAAAGAAGCTAGGAAGTCTATTTTAGGTATGTTCCTAGGGGCCCATCACTTTCATAGGTTTTGTTTTTTTTAATTTCATAATAAAAATGGTGGTGGACAAAAATATTGTCTGGGAAGATGGTATCAGAGTTGAGAACAGAATTAGATATCTGGATTAGGGCAGAGAGTAGCTCCTAAACTTGAAGAAAATATGTAAATACAATTACCTGTTTACCCCATCAATCTGACCCAGTGTCCATATATATTTATATTTAGTACTGGAGCCTGTCCCTGTTAGTGTGAGCTCTCAGTTCATGATCAGAGCTGGGAACATTTTAGGCTGCACTCATTTCAGGACCAGTGTTCCTCAGTGGCAGAGTAGGATGACCCAGCCTCCCTTTGGAGAGTGGGGCAGTCCCTACGATTGGTACATTATCAGGAGGACAAGTTCTTGGAGTGACCCAGTCGAGAGATTATGACGATATTCCTAATAAAAGTGACCAGTGATGGTGGAAAGAAAGGTTGACTAGAGGTTTATGCCTATTGTATTTATGTGTGAATACAAGGGTTCTCTAACTGGGGCCCCAAATCATGGGGTGATCCAGTATTGACCAAAAAGGCCATCATTAAGTGAGCCAGGCCTTTATCCAGCTTTTATAGTCTTTTTTTTTTTAATATGATGAGTTTAGACTTTCTCCCATTTGTTAAAGGGTTGAGTATCATTTGTGTCCAAGCTGGTATTAGGTTTATGGGTTCTGCCTTCTTTGGGCCTTTCTACTAGATTCCCAAGCTTATTAGGTCTAAGTTAGAGAATTTATGATGCCTTCTTTATGTCCTTCTACTAGGATCCCAGGATTATTAAGTCTACATCTAATAACAGAGGACTATTAGGCACTTTTAATTTGAGGTGCATAATTTCCCCTTGCTTATAAATAAGTGTACACCTGTAACCAGTATCCTTGGCCTTGGCTTGTATCTAGTATCTGTAATTGTGTTCGATAGCATGCCACCTGAAATGATATTAGATAGACCCATATGTTAGGAAAGATCTCACCAAATTAGAGGAGTTAGGAGGCTGACATCTCAGGCTTGATGTCTCTGCCAATAAGCCAAAGTAACAAGTCAGTTGCAGCATAAAATGGCATGGAAGTACTGGTAGCATTGATTTAGTTGAGACTGACAGAGGTAGTATAGAGGTAGATAATGGATCATAGAGAATAAACCTCAAGAAATATGGGTATAGTCCTAGAGATTCCAGGAATATGAGAAATAAGGATCTTAAACTATCTATGAGAAAAAAAAGTCAACCTGGATCAATGAAGCCCTGGCAATAACAAAAACAAACAAACAAAAAAACACTCTGTAGCAATGCTTTGCTGTAATTTTTTTAAAGTGTCATTTTGTTTCATGAGTGGTGAATCAGTAGGTATCATTCTTTTTTTTTTTTCTCTCTCTATTCCCCTTCTCTTTGTCTCTATCTAATAAATAAATAAATTATAATTTTTAAGAGAAAAGAACATTAAAGCTCAAACTTCAGGATAAAGTGAAGTTGATTAATAAGAAGAAATATGCATGAAAACCCAGGTCAAAAAAATTGTTGGTAGTGAAAAAGTAAACTAAGCAACTGTGAGCTCTGCCAGTCGAACAAATTTCATTCTACAGCTAATGGGGACATGTGAACAGAAATGCTCAGAGCTACATTTCGTAAGTTCATTTTCATCTACCTACCATCTGTCTGTCTGTTTATCTATCTATCTATCTATCTATCTATCATCTTTCTTTCTCTTTCTTTCATTATTTATTTTTGCTAAGCCTGGGCTCCTTGCATGCATGATTTCACCACTCAAGGCTAACTCATTCATTCATTCATTCATTCATTCATTCAACTTCATTCTTCATTCATTTATTCAGTCATCATAATTCTTCATTCATTCATTCATTCATTCACTCACTCACTCACTCACAAAGAGTGATGGTGAGACACCACAATACCAAAGCACTCCTATGTAGCAATGGGGCTCAACTCTGGCTGCATACTTGGTAAGATAAAGTCTCTACCCAGATCTCCCAGGTCCAAGAAATCCATTTTAAAAGAGGTGGATTGAGAACAAGGGTTGCTGTCCCTTTTGAACCATTTCTGATTTAGTTTCCTAAGTTATAATGTTGTAAGGAAGCTCTACTAAAAAAAAGGAACTTTGGGCATCTCTAAGTCACAGGATAATGGGGACTGTCGTATTTCTGTAACCACTCCTGTTCTGCCCTCTCAATTTTTCATGTCCTGTCCCTACATCCACTTGAGTACACTGTTTTCTCCGTAGTTCTCTCGCTGCCACTTTCCATGCAATTCAGGGATCTTCCTGTAGCTGCCCAGGGTTTGTTGTTGCTTGGAGAACCACAGCAACAAGGTCATGAACTCCCCACCCACCCACCCCAGGGAGCCCTGATATCACAAAGTCAGCTTCAAAGCCTAGTTGGAAGTAGTCAATATGAAAGCAAAAAGTCAACAAACATTTCCCTGGAGTCTTGGCACCAGAAGGTTTTTTTTGTCTTATTTTTTTATTTCCTTTTGCTCAATTCCCAGCTGCACAGCAGGCTGAACTTCTGCCTACCGGGTCCACCCCTTTCACCCCAGCTCCCAAGACTACAGGGAAGCCTACACAAGGTGGCAGGTGACCAGCCCCCCAGCTCAGCCAGAGTTGGTTTTTTTGTTTTGTTTTGGTTTTCTCTCTCTGTCTTCTGACAGCAGCCTTGTTCCTCTCACCTGCTGGAGGTGCCCCACAGAGCTGGGCTCTGCTCTGAACCCAATGTGAACTAACCTTGGGAGGCTTATCCCCACCCCCTTTGCTCCCCCCACCCCCATCCTTGCTTTCTTGGTTATCAAGTGGAAAGGATCAGTCAGCTCTGTCCTGCCTGCTGCACAAGGTTATTTTGAAGAGGAGAAAAGGACTCTACAGATGCACTGAATCATTTGCGAAATGTTCATTGATCACTCGGCCTTGTGCCAGTCATTGGGGAATGAAAGCCCTTGTTAAACTGTAACGTGCTGCACAGATACGACATCCTTAGCTGCTGCAGAAAATGCCCTGCCAACTGGGTCAGATTGGGTGTGTTTGCTCAGCACCCTCCTCTGTCCTGCTGCCAGGTAGGAGCAACTGCTAGAAATCTGAGTCCTGACAACCCATGAAGATCCAAGGCAAAAATCTAATAGGAGACTTCATAGATTGGAAATAATCATCAGCATCAGAAAGAGCCAGGGATGTAGTGAAGCAGGTAGGATACAAGACTGGCACACATGAGTTCAGAGTTTGATTTCCCATATGCAGAAGACCTCTCATAAATAAATAAATAAATAAATAAACAAACAAATAAATAAATGTCTTCTTTCACTTCTGCACTCACAATACCCAGTCTTAGGTTCAGATCTATATATTGTCTGCTGTGATCTGGTAAGCTATTTTTGAGAGCTGAGAAGCAATGTTCATCTGTTTTTTTTTTTTTGTTTGTTTGTTTGTTTGTTTCCATAGGGCTGGGTGGTGGCACAGGTATAAAGCATATACGTCACCATGAATGAGAACCTGCTTCAAAGGCTCTAGTCCTCGCCTGTAGGTGAGAGGCCTCATGAGCTCTGGAGAAGGTGGCAGGTGCCTTTCTTTTTATTTATTTTTTTTGTCATTTTATTGGGAGGGGGGTTAGTGGTTTACAGTATGGTTGTTGACATATGTGCACATCAGTACCTCATAGCCCCTTTCACTCCAAACCCATCCCTTCCAGAGTGCAGTGCACACTGCCTTGTCACAAATTCATACTCTTGTGTGTTTTCTGTTTCTGGCTTATTTCTTACATCTCACTTATAAGTGAGATAATCTAGTATTGGCCTTTCTCTTTTCAACTTACCTCACATAAGATAACACCTTCAAGCTCCATCCAGGGTGATCCAAAGGAGATGACCCAATCTTAGAAAAACCAGATGTTCAACAAGAGTTGAGTGTTTAAGAAAAAAAAAAAAAATATATATATATATATCCAAAAATAATGAACTATGAAGTTACTTCATTCGCAGATGCCTTCCTCTCTCTCTCTTTCCTTCCCTCCTTTCTTCCTTCATTTTTCTCTATGTCTCTATCAAAAATAAGGGAAAAAAGAAAAAAGAAAAAAAAACACCCTAAGGAGCTGTGGATTCATTGTACAGGTACTGAGCCCCAACAATAACCCTGGTGACAATAATGAATAAGTAACAAACAAAAAATTAAGAAAAAAATTCATATAAATGAATAGTAATAGCTTCTTGGCTTCCAGCCATTTTTGTTTTATGGAAGGCATCCCAGGACTGCTCTGCATTTAGATACCCTCTGTGTGTAATGACTAGAACTCAAGCCCCAGGGCCCCATCTGTGTGGTAGAAGCTTCACAAGGGGTAGGGCAGGCTGCAGGTCTCCCTCTGCTAACCTCTCTTCCTCTCTTTTGCCCTACTTCTTTATGTCTCTATCATAATTAAAAAGAAGAAAAAAAAGGTCTCTGTGTCTCTTTCCCTGTCTGTTTTCCCCTCCCCTCTCAATCTCTATGCTGTGATCTAAAGGGCAACTGCAGGGGCCAGGACACCCTCTCCCTCTAACGCTAGAGGCTTATTCCTTCTTGTTCAGCCAATGTTACCAGTAGTTGAGGAAAGGAGAAAGTCAACAGAGAGGTAGTCATCATGAGGTCAGCATAGGACAGCACTGAAGGGACAATGTGTGAGGGTTAAGATCCCAGGGGGAAACAAGATCTTTTCATTAAAACACACAGGAAGACTTATTTATAAAGTGAAACCACAGAGAATACTCTGTCATACTCACAACTCTGGTGTTAGCACTTCCAGGAAGAGGGGGAAAGAGCTGAACTCAGAATCCTGAAGAAAAATAGCCAAGTAGGGGGTTGGATGGTGGCTTATCTAGCAGAGTGCATGCATCATCAGGTACAGGGTGCAAGTTTGAGCACCCAGCCCCTTCCTATAGGAGAGAAGCTTCACAAGGAATGGTGTCTCTCTTTCTCTCTCCCTTTCTATCTCTCCCCTTCAATAATCACAATCCTATCAAATAAAAGGAAAGGAAAAAAAAAAAAAGGAAAATTTGGCCACTGGAAGTGGTGGATTCCTCCTGCAGGCACTGAGCCCCAGCGATAAATCCAGTGATCAGAGTATGGGGGAGGGTTAATAAGCAAAACAGTAGCAATATTACTCTGCAATAAAAAAAAAACACAACACGATATTATACCCTTGGGGGGAAAAATGAGGTAAGTTTACTTAGTGAAACGAGAGATGAAAGACTACTGAATGGTTTCACTCATGTGTGGAATGTAGAGAACTGATAGACTTGAAATTGCTAAATTCATACACATGCACATGGGCATACACACACACGGAAGTAAACAAACTCTCTAGAAATTTGTGAGAACTTGGTGGTTATCATTAGGAGGATGGAGTCACAGAACTTTGGTGGTTGATGTGGTGCGAAACTATACCCCGTAATTTTACAGTCTTGTAAACCACTATTAATCAGAAATAAAAAAAAATGGCTTTAAAAACTAAAAATAGTAGGGACAAAAAATATTAGATCATAAGTCTTTCAGGTGTTTCCTCTGACCCAGCAGCCACAAATCAACCAAAGTTGAAGTAGAGAGTGACAAGAGGAAAGTTACTGGCCCAGGTAGAAAAACAGAAATGTTGCTTAGCTCTCAGTCCCTTGGTTTGGAATAAATCAGACCTTAAATGACCAGGCAGCCTTCAATACCAGCAAAGGACCAGTTAGGACCAGCCCACCGTGGTTCCTACAAAGTGGCCTCTGTTAATTATTCACTGTCAAATTATTCTCTCTCTCTCCTTTCTGTTATTTAAAGTTTTGCTGATTCTGGTTATTTTTAGCTTAGGACAGGCCCTTAGGGATCATCAGACCCAACTCTCTTGTTTTGCAAAAGAGAGAAATGAAACTTTGTTTGAAAACGAGTTGTTTATGGTCAGTTATATGCTTCCTATCAGAATTGATTGCCCAAATCAGGTCACAAGGGCAGAAGCTGTCCCTGACTCTCCCTTTTCTCTGCCCCTTGGCCTCAGTAAGGTAAACTGCTGAGCTTTGCCCTGTTGATGAGTTAAACGGTATCTCACCAGAGCTTTATTTCACAAGTACTTTTTTTTCTTATCTAAGACAGGGTGGGCTTTCAGATAAGATGCTCAAATCAGTCTTTGAGAACTTATATCCCTGGAAACATGTCCCTGGAAAGGTGGTTTTGTGTCTTAGAGACACTCAGTCTCAGTCATTAAGCTCATGGGGCCTGAGAAACTACACACAAGTAGTGGAAATTAGCAATACAGGGTTGCTCATTTCTGTTCCTGCTCTCATGAGTTGGACACTAAACTTGATTTTGACACTTCTGTTTTATTTTTAATTTTTATTTATAAAATGGGAATATTGACAAAACCATAGGATAAGAGGGGTACAGTTCCACACAATTCCCACCACTAGAACTCCATATCCTGTCTCCTCCCGATAGCTTTCCTATTCTTTAACCTTCTGGGAGTATGGACCCAGGGTCATTGTGGGGTGCAGAAGGTGGAAGGTCTGGCTTTTGTAATTGCTTCCCCACTGAACATGGGTGTTGACAGGTCAATCCATACTCCCTGCCCTTCTCTCTCTTTCCCTAGAGGGGTAGGGCTCTGGGGAGCCAGGGCTCTAGGACACATTGGTGTACTTTGACGTTTCTTAATAGGAAAACTTACAGGAACTTTATATGATGCTTATTCTTTGAGAATTTCCTTGTAGTCACTGTCAGACCTACTTTATTTCTTGAATTATAAGCTTACTTTTTTTTTTTCTGTCAGGATTTACTTCAAAATCTTGAGATCTTTGTGTTGCATAAAGACTCACACACTCGGGCCCCTGTGTTTAGCTGAAGAGTCTGCTATGTATGGGATTATCTTAATGTCCTTAGTAACTTTATCAATGAACTTATGTTTTGTAGGTAAAGTCCAGTGGGACAATACAGCATGCACATCAGCAGAAGAGATACCTGCAATACGTGTTTCTACTCTGTTCCTAGAGACTCCATTCACAAAACCCCATGATCACAGAATGGAACCACACTTAGGATACTGGGACACTTGGTGACACTCAAATGTTAACACAGTATATGTTCTACATCTACCACTGACATCATATTTCTATTCAGGTCAAAATTTTATTTAAACACAGGAAGGATGTGCAAGAATTCTAAACCACAAATGTCCAAGGGTCCCTACCACATCCTTTTCTTCATATAATGTCCATGTATTAGCCAACACTAAATTCAGACATAGGATAGTGAAAGCAACACATAGTAACTTTCCTTTTTCTTGATTGCCTACCAGTATGGTGAAGGGAGAGTGTAGGTAGAATGTGCACAGATAAAAAGTGTAAAAAATAAAAACAAAAAAAACCAACAGGTGTCATCTACAACATTTCAGCAACTCTGAATTCACTTAAAGTTTATCATGTTTGTACATAAAATGGAACATTGCAAAATATAAAGAAGGTCAGTAGAAATCATGCTAATTATCTCAAATTTTTCTTAAATACACCATCCGGTACCACTGCAATTCAAAAGAGAGACCACAGAAGAGAAAGTTTTGTATTTTAGTACTTTAATGGTACTTTTTATCAATTTTTTAACAAGAGCTATAAAAGAGAGGCCAAAATATCACTCATCTCTGGCAAATGGGTTGCCTAAAGTAGGACCTGACAGCTCATGCTTGCAAATCTCGTGCTCTACTACTGAGATATTTCCCCCAGATTCTTCTTTTTGGACAAGGGACTCCACCCTTTTATTTTGCACTGGGTCCTGCAAATTGTAAAGTCATTTCTATATTCCTGGTCTCAGTATTTAGCTTCTCAAATTCTGTTGCTTCAACTGAATAGCTTGAACACACTTGGCATTTTGACCCTCCATTACTGCCTGTTCAATTTTCCTTCAAATATTTAGTTGTTTTTCTGATTTACTGCTGTCTGGTTTACAAAGATATTTATTCTTTTGCTAGAGTTGCCATTACAAAACACCACAGACTGGGCAGGAAGCAAGCCAGGTGTCCAACAACAGATGAGTGGCTGAGCAAGTTGTGGTATATATACTCTATGGAATACTACTCAGATATTAAAAATGGTGACTTCATCATTTTCAGCCGATCTTGGATGGACCTTGAAAAATTCATGTTAAGTGAAATAAGTCAGAAACTAAAGGACGAATATGGGGTGATCTCACTCTCAGGCAGAAGTTGAAAAACAAGATCAGAAGAGAAAACTCAAGTAGAACCTGAACTGGAATTAGCATATTGCACTAAAGTAAAAGACTCTGGGTTGGGTGGGTAGGTGGGGAGAATACAGGTCCAAGAAGGATGACAGAGGACCTAGTGGGGGTTGTATTGTTATATGGGAAAGTGGGGAATGTTATGCATATACAAACTATTGTATTTACTGTTGAATGTAAAACATTAATTCCCCAATTAAAAAAATAAAATAAAATAAAGAAAGAAAACATGAATGAGGAAGAAAATAAAAAAGAACAATTCAATTATTTTAAAAAAATTTAAAACAATTTTAAATTTTATTTATTTATTATTGGATAGAGACAGAGAGAAATTGAGAGGAGAGGAGAGACAGAGAGACAGAGAGACACCTGCAGCCCTGCTTCACCACTTGTGAAACTTCCCCCCTGCAGGTGGGGACCGGGGTCTTGAACCCAGGTCCTTGTGCACTGTAGGGTGTGCACTTAAGCAGGTGTGCCACCGCCTGGCCCCCCAATCCAATTATTTTTGTACCAACTACATCACACATAATATGAATGTGTCTACTTTAGGTCCATGTTTCATCTTCTAGGGCACTGGAGAGAAAAAAAAAAAAAAAGGACAGCAGAAATTGTGTTGTCATAGTTACAGAGGCTGGAACTAAAAGACTAAGTAGTCAGTGGTTTGGGTATCTTCTGAGGTCTCCCCTTGGCCTGCAGATGGCTGCCTTCTGCAAGGTCACACATGGTCACTCCTTTGTGAGTACAACTAGCTGTGTGTTTTTAAAAGCTAAATGCCCTCTGATTAGAAGAATCTAATTAGTAGATTCAATCGTATTAGTAGAGGACATTCCTGAATGGCACAATTTTAATTTAATCTCATCTAAATACAGTTAATGTCTGAGGTATTAGAAGTTTAAACTTTCTTTTTATTTATTTATTTATTTTTTAAAATTTATTTAAGAAAGTATGAATTAACAAAACCATAGGGTAGGAGGGGTACAATTCCACACAATTCCCACCACCCATTCTCCATATCCCACCCCCTCCCCTCTCCCATTCTCTATCCCTCTGGGAGCATGGACCCAGGGTCATTGTGGGTTGCAGAAGGTAGAAGGTCTGGCTTCTGTAATTGCTTCCCCGCTGAACATGGGCATTGACTGGTCCGTCCATACTCCCAGTCTGCCTCTCTCTTTCCCTAGTAGGGTGGGTCTCTGGGGAAGCGGAGCTAAAGGACACATTGGTGGGGTCTTCAGTCCAGGGAAGCCTGGCCGGCATCCTGATGACATCTGGAACCTGGTGATTGAAAAGAGAGTTAACATATAAGCCAAACAAGTTGTTGAGCAATCATGGACCCAAAGCTTGGAATAGTGGAGAGGAAGTGTTAGGGGGATATTCACTGCATACTCTAGTGTACTTCTGCTTTCAGGTATATATTTTGCAGCAGTTTATGGATACGTGTGAACATATACTCTCACAGAAACTGGTGTATATCTAGGTTTTGGGACTTTGTTAGAAAGTGAACCACCTGAGATGGAATTAGAGTACTATGAAAGGAGAGGTCTCACCCAAGTAATGAAGCTGAAGGGTTGTCATTCCACACGTGTAGTCTCTGGACACAGTCTGAAGTGAAGCATGTTGAGGTGGCAATCGTTGTGTTGGTTAGGTTGTGATCGGCGGATGCAATAATATTTGATATGGATTGGGAGAGGCATACGGGAAAGTGGGCCCTATCCAAGGGTTCCAGGACTGGGGGAAGTAGAGGCTCTATAGTGGAGATGTGAGGTTCCTGCTGTCTTAGGGTTCAAAAAGACAATCGATAGTTAATGTTATCATCACATTATTTGGTAATTGGGTTAACTTTGAAAAGTCCTTTTGTTAGGGTTTGCTGTACAGTACCCAGTATCTTGTATATAGCTGTGCTATTGGTTGCTTCTGGTCTACTTGGTCTAGGCTTTTGAGAGAGTCTGCATATCAATTACACTGCATATATTGAGAAAAGATTCAGTTTGTGTTTTAAAAAACTTTGAGACATACAATTAATTTTCCCCCTCTTGTATTAATTAACTAGTGATGTATATGAGTACATTTTACTAGGAGTGTACATAAACACCATTCCCACCACCAAAGGACTGTGACCCATCCCTCCCACCCACTCCCACCTCCCACTGCCCCAGGAAGCTGCATGTCTACCCCTCACCTCAGGGTTATTACTTTGGTGCCCTACTTACAATTTGATCAGGTCTTGCTTTTAGTTTCCCTTTCAGATCTTCTTACATAACTTCTGTTGATGAGTGGGGTCATCCCATACTCATCTTTATCTTTCTGACTTATCTCACTTAACATAATACCTTCTATCTCCATGCAAGATGGGTCAGAGAAGGTGGGTTCATTGTTCTTGATAGCTGCATAGTATTCCATTGTGTATATATACCACAGCTTTCTCAGCCACTCATCTGTTGTTGGGCTCCTGGGTTACTTCCAGGTTTTAGTTATTATGAATTGTGCTGCTATGAACATAGGAGTACACACCTCTTTTTGGTTGGGTGTTATGGAGACCTTGGGGTATAACCCCAGGAAAGGAATTAATGGATCCTATGGAACATCCATGTCTAGCCTTGTGAGAGTTTTCCAGACTGCTCTCCACAGAGGCTGGACCAATTTACATTCCCACCAGCAATGTAAAAGTGTTCCTCTGTCCCCACAACCTCTCCAGCATTTGTTGCTGCTGTCCTTTTTGATGTATGCCATTCTTACAGGAGTGAGGTGCTATCTTAGTGTTGTCTTAATTTGCATTTCTCTGACACTCAGTGACCTAGAGCAGTTTTTCATATGTTTGTTAGCCTTTTGGATCTCCTCTGAGGTGAATGTTTTGTTTATATCTTCTGCCCATTTTTTGATGGGGTCATTTGCTTATTTGGTGCTAAGTTTGCTGAGCTCTTTATATATTTTGGTGATTAGTTTCTTGTCTGATGTGTGACATATGAAGATCTTCTCTCATTCTGTGAGGGGTCTCTTTGTTTGTTTAATAGTTTCTTTGGATATGCAGAAGCTTTTCAATTTGATGTAGTCCCATTGGTTTGTTTCTGCTTTAGTCTTCCTTGCAATTGGGTTTGATTCATCAAAGATGTCCTTGAGGTGTAGGTGGGAAACTGTTTTACCAATGTTTTCCTCTAAGTATTTGATTGTTTCTGGTCTGACATCTAGGTCTTTGATCCATTTGGAGTTAATTTTTGTTTCTGGTGAAATAAAGTGGTTCAATTTCATTCTTCTGCATGTTACAACCCAGTTTTCCCAGCACCATTTATTGAAGAGAGCCTCCTTCTTCCATTTAATTCTTTGGGCCCCCTTATCAAAGATTAGATGTCCGTAGGTGTGGGGATTTATTTCTGGACTTTCAGTTCTGTTCCACTGGTCTGTGTGCCTATATTTGTTCCAGTACCATGCTGTTTTGATGATGATGGCTTTATAATATAGTTTCAGGTCTGGGAGTGTGATGCCTCCATTTCTGTTTCTTTTCCTCAAGATGGTTTTGGCAATTCTAGGTGTTTTCAGGTTCCAGATAAATTTTTGTAGTGTTTGTTCTATTCTCTTAAAGAAGCTTGGTGGAACTTTGATGGGTATTGCATTAAATTTGTATATGGCTCTGGGGAGAATATTCATTTTGATGATATCCATGAGCATGGGATATCCATGAGCATGGGATATCTTTCCATTTTTTGGTATCAGTTTCTATTTCCTTGAGTAGCGACTCATAGTTTGCAGCATACAAGTCTTTCAACTTTATTCCTAGGTATTTGATTGATTTTGCTGAAACAGTAAATGGGAGTGATTTCTGGATGTCTTCTTCTTCAGATTTAGTGTTTGCATAAAGAAATGCCACTGATTTTTGTACATTGATTTTGTAGCCTGATACCTTGCTATATTGCCTAATAACTTCCAGTAATTTTCTGCTGGATTCTTTATGTTTTTCTATGTATACTATCATATCATCTGCAAATAGTGAGAGCTTGACTTCTTCCCTTCCTATCTGTATTCCTTTGATTTCTTTTTCTTGCATGATAGCTATGGCAAGAACTTCCAATACTGTGTTGAAGAGTAATGGTGACAGTGGACATGCCTGTCTAGTCCTGGATCTGAGGGGGAATGCTTTCAGCTTCTGTCCATTGAGTATGATGTTGGCTGTAGGTTTGCTATATATGGACCCCACTATCTTGAGGAATTTCCCATTTTTTTTAGAGTTTTGAGTATGAATGCATGTTAGATTTAGTCAAAGGTTTTCTCTTCATCTATTGAAATAATCATGTGGTTTTTGGCTTTGCTTTTATTGATGTGGTGAATGACATTGATTGACTTACGGATGTTGAACCAGCCTTGCATTCCTGGGATGAATCCCACTTGGTCGTGATGAACAATCTTTTTGATATGCTGCTGTCTCCGGTTGGCCAAGATCTTGTTTAATATTTTGGCATCTATGTTCATCAGAGATATTGGTCTGTAGTTTTCCTTTTTTGTTCTGTCCCTATCAGCTTTTGGTATCAGGGTGATGTTGGCTTCATAGAAGGTGGAAGGGAGTATTCCTGTTTCTTGAATCTTATGGAAAAGCTTCAGAAGTATGGGTACTAACTGTTTCCTGAAAGTTTTGTAGAATTCATTTGTGAAGCCATCTGGTCCAGGACTTTCATTGTTGGTGAGGTTCTTAATAACGGTTTCAATTTCTTTGTCTGTGATTGGTACAGTTAGATTTTGTAGTTCTTCTTGGTTCAGTTTTGGAAGGGCATATGCTTTTAGGAATTTTTCCATTTCTTCCAGATTCTCTAGCTTGGTGGCGTATAGTTCTTTATAGAAGTTTCTCAGGATTCTCTGGATTTCTGTGGTGTCAGTTGTGATATCTCCTGCATCGTTTACAATTCTATTAATTTGAGTCTTCTCTCTTTTTTGTTTGGTGAGTCTGGCTAGGGGTTTGTCAGTTTTGTTTAATCTTTCAAAGAACCAACATTTGGCTTCATTGATCTTTTGTATGGTTCTTTTATTTTCGATGTTGTTTATTTCTGCTCTAACTTTAGTGATTTCTGTCCTTCTGGATGCTTTATGATTCCTTTTTCCTTTTCCTCTAAGTCCTTGAGGTTTGCTGTAAGGTCGTTCATTTGAGCTTCTTCTTGGTGTTTAATATGTGATTGTATGGCTATAAGTTTCCCTCTCAGTCCTGCTTTAGCTGTGTCCCAAATAGTTTGATAGGTTGTGTCTTCATTTTCATTTCTTTCCAGGAACATTTGAATTTCCTGCTTGAGTGAGTCTCTCACCCAGTGGTTTTTAAGGAGTATGTCATTTAGTTTACAAATTCTGTGATTTTTAATAATTGTCTGACTGTTGTTAAATGTTAGTTTTACTCCACTGTGGTCTGAGAATATACTTGGGATGATTTTGATGCTCTTGAATTTATTGATGCTGTCTTTGTGGCCTAACATGTGGTCTATCCTTGAGTATGCGTTATGTGAATTTGAAAAGAAGCTGCATTCCAGTTTTTTGGGGTGAAGGACTCTGAAAATGTCCAAGAGGTCTAGTCTGTCAATCTCTTCATTCAATTCTCTTGTATCTTTGTTGGTTCTCTGCTTTGTTGATCTGTCTAAGTGTGAGAGTGGGGTATTGAAGTCTCCCACTATTATTGTATTACTATTGATATATTTTTGAAATTCTTTCAGTAAGTTCTTGACGTATTTAGATGGTCCCTCATTGGGTGCGTAGATGTTAATGATTGTTAAGTCTTCTTGGCTGATTGATCCTCTAATCATTATGTAATGTCCTTGCCTATCTTTTATTACTTTATTTAATTTAAAATCTATTGTGTCTGAGATGAGAATGGCTGTTCCTGCCCTTTTTTGTGGTCCATTAGCCTGTATGATAGTTTTCCATCCTTTCACTTTAAGTCTGTGTTTATCTTGTTGTGACATATGAGATTCTTGCAAGCAGCATATGGTTGGATTATGTTTTCTGATTCATTCCCCAACTCTGTGCCTTTTGATGGATGAGTTTAAGCCACTGACAATTGTTGATATTATGGATTTAATGTATTGTAGTGCCATTGTTCAAAAAAAATTTTTTTTTGTTTGCTCTGATTTATTGAAGTATTGCAGTGATGTTCTTGTTTATAAGAGGTCTTTTAGAACCTCTTTCAGGGCCGGTTTGTGATGGTTGCCTCCTTTAACTGTTGTTTATCTAAGAAGGTTTTGATCCATCTAGTTTGAATGAAAGTATAGCAGGATATATTATCCTTGGTTGAAACCCTTTTTCATTCAAGGCTCGATAGATATCTTGCCATTCTCTTCTGGCTTTTAGAGTTTGAGTGGAGAAGTCTGCAGATAATCTTATAGGTTTTGCCTTGTATGTGACTTTTTGTTTCTCTCTTGCAGCCTTTAGGATCCTTTCTTTATCCTTACTTCTTCTCATTGTGACTATGATGTGTCTTGGTGTCTTCAGGTCTGGGTTGATTCTGTTTGGTACTCTCTGGGCCTCTTGAATCTTGATGTCCTTTCTGATATTCAGGTCTGGGAAGTTTCCTTCTATTATTTCCTCTAGAATGTTTGCTTCCCCTTCCTCTCTTTCTTCCTCTGGCAGGCCAATTATACGAATGTTACTTCTTTTGAGATCATCCCATATGTCTCTGGTGTTGTTTTCAGTGTCTCTCAATCTCTTTTTAAGCTCTTTCCCCTCTTTCTTAGTTTTCTCTAACTCATCCTCTATCTGACTAATTCTGTTTTCTGCTTCTGTTAGTCTGCTTTCCCTTCCCTCAGCTTCTTTCTTCATTACAGCTATTTCAGCTTTCAGTTCTCTTATTGCCTCAAGATAATCAGTATTTTCCTTGGGGGTCTCAACTGTTGTTTCCCTAATAATGGCACTCCTTTCCTCCAATGTTGTTTTCATTTCTGTGATTAATAAGTTTATTATTGCTTGCATACTTTTATTATCTATGGTTACTTCTGGCTGATTTGTAGTTTCTTCTGGGCTCTTGTCTTCATTCATTGGAGTAGCAGTTTTATTTGTTTTTGATCTACCCATTTTTTTTATTTATGTGTTTCTTTTTTTGTGCTCTGTTTTCCTCAGTTTTTGTGTCTTGAGTACAAGCAACACTGTACTAAATACCTTTATGACAAATGTACTCACCAACCTCAGGAATTACAGTAGCAACTGAAGCAAGTATTGAAGCAGTTTAATCACTACCAGTTAGCCAAACAATTTCTCCTGTCCTTGAAAGAATAGTAACCAAATCCCAGTGAAGAAGAAAGAGAAAAAAGAAAAAAAAAAGAAGGGATATCAAGAATAGACAGTTATGCAAGTCTACTATCCACTGTATATTCTAGGGATAACAAGAGGGGAAAGGGAAGTAGAGCAGAGATACACTCATAGAGAGTCCACTCTGAGTCAGAATTCTTCCCCAGAATAATTCCCAAATGTGTATCAGTGAATTCAAAAAAGCACACTGTTTGGTGGTGTGGGGGCTGGTGCCTGTGGCTTTTGAAGCTGTAGGATTAAGGAAGAAAGGATGACAAGAATGAGAAAAAGAATAAAAAAAGAAAGAGAGAGAAAAAAAGAAAAAGATAAGAAAAAGAACAGTCGTAAAAGAGCAGTGAATGGAAAGAGTTTTTTAAATTTACTTATTTATTTTTAATTATTTAATTAGCTATGCGGCGTGAGGTTGGGGGGGTTGGCTACTTGGAAAGAAAAAAGAGCCAGAGGTTTCAGAAGGGTATAGACTTAGAATGAATGATACTCCCTGATGGGACAGGAATTTGGTAAAGACAGAAGCTCAGCAGGGGATTCTGCTAGGAGCTGGTCCCCAGGGACTGGTTGGGAGGGCGGAGGCGGTGTGCTTAATAATTAAAAGGAAAAAAAAATTTGTTCCCCTTTTTTCTACTCTAATTCTTAACCCAAATTTAGTTATAGTCACCTCCTTGGTGTTACCGCTAGGACCCCTTATTGACTGGCCTACTAAAGGCAGAAAATCCTACCATTTCCAGAAGATGTGATCAGAGCTCAAGCCACTAGCAGCTTCTCAGTCTGCCATCTTCCAGGAGCCGTGAAGGTTAAACTTTCTAATATAAATTGGTAAAGCAGGAACATGCAATGTATCTGATAATAAGGACATTCACACGTTTTAATTTTATATTATTTTAAATTTATATGATACTTTTTATAACTTGAAGAGTCAGTCCATATACATAATTTGCAAATTGGTTTATTATTAAAAGTGTTACTGAGTACTTATTCAATACTAAGCACATATATACTAGATGCTTAATATCTAACACTTTGAAGATGGGCCCTTGGGTGGGGGTAGATTGCATAATGATTATGCAAAGAGACTCTCATGCTTGAGGCTCCAAAGTCTCAGGTTCAATCTTCCCCTCCCCCCACACCAGCATAAGCTAATAAGCTAGAGATGAGCAGTACTCTGGTATCCAAAAAATAAAATAAAAAAGGAGGAAGAGGAATAGCAGGAGGAGGAGAAGGAGGAAGAAAAGATGGGCCTTTGCTCTAGTGGAAAGTAGTCTCTGGTGTGAGGGTCAGGCAAAAGCAAACATGCAAAACAAATACGGTAGGTGATAAATGCAAGGTAGATCAAATAAGTGTGTTGTGACTGAAAATGAAGTGACTGAGATTTTTGATAGCGTAGTCAGGGAAAGCCTCCTTGAGGAGGTAATCATTAGCCTGGTTTCAACAAAGAGAATGGTTCTTTAATGGAAAAGAGCTCCCAGGAAGAACAGAGTTCTGCAGACAAAACAGCAAATGTCAAAAGCCCAGAGGTGTGAGTCGGACGGTAGTGCAGTGGGTTAAGCATAGGTGGTGCACAGAGCAAGGACCCGCGTAAGGAACCTGGTTTGAGCCCCCGGCTTCCCACCTTCAGGGAAGCTGCTTCACAGGCAGTGAAGCAGTTCTGTCTTTCTCTCCCCCTCCCTGTCTTCGCCTCCTCTCTCCATTTCTCTCTTTCCTATCTGGCAACGGCGACATCACTAACAACAACAATAATAACTACAATAATAAAAAACAACAAGGACAACAAAAGGAAATAAATAAATAAAATAAATACTATTTTTCAAAAAAAGCCCAGAGGTGGGGGAGAGCTTAATATGAGCAACTACAGGATTGTCAGCCTGAGTTTCAGATTTTAAGACTGAGCTGAGGGCAGCAGTAAGTCTGAGAGGTTACTGGCAAGCATGCTCTGCTCTGAGTGTTGGGTGTGGATGGTGCAAGGCTGGTCTGGGGGGTGGGTGGACTCAGTTCCAGCAGAGTTCTTTCTTCAAGTGGCTTCTACTTAGACAGGCTGGAGACCTAGAGTATCACAGTACTATAAGCCTAGAGGAGGGCGCCCTCTGCTGTTGCAAGTGCTCTTTAACACTCTTTTGAGGTAGCTTCTAAGAAGCCTGCAAACTCCCTGTACTTGCTAATGAAATATGCGAAGTCTCCAATCACACTACCAAAATAGATAAACCACTATTTTGAGGTGAAGATAGGTGTAAATAGGCAATTTCCCAGCCAGTAGGTTCAATTTCGTTAAGGCGGGGATGGAAATGTAGTAAAATGACCCCTTTTTTAATTTTAAAGGATAATTCACCACTATTTTAAAAAATTATACATACTTATTAAAAAAAACTTCAAGCCATGCACAAACATTATGGAGGGGCCAGGGGCACCTGCTTAAGCGCACACATTACAGAGGGAAAGGATTCAGGTTCAAGTCCCTGGTCCCCACCTGCAGGGGGCAAGCTTCACAAGTGGTGAAGCAGGGCTGCAGCTGTCTCTTTATCTTCCCCTCTCCTCTCAACTTCTCTCTCCAATAGTAAGTAAATAAATAATATTTTAAAAAGCAAAAACATAAAAATGCAAAAGATTCCTCTAAATGTTATTACTCAAAAACAGAGTGCTAACATTCAATGTTCATTGAAAATTACTTTAGTGCTTGGCTATAATTATATACACTGGACAAAAAAATCCTAAATAATGATAGCTCTAAGATTAAACAAATGGCTGAAACACTTGGAAAGCCAGTCATTTCCAGCCACTTATTTCTATTTTTGATATGAGCATAAACTTATATAATTTAGATTTATGGCTTTCTGTGTTCTGTTATAAAATGGATCTGACTTAGGTTTCTGTAAATGACCGGGTTTTAAATATATTAGCCTCTGTGAATCAAAAGTCATTAGTTATAGCTAATATATTTTACCATAGTGGCAAGATAGTCTGTGTGGATGGTAAATACCTGAACAATTGTAATTGTTATTTACAAAAGCAAGAGGGTCGGTTAGATTTGGCTGTGAACTATAGTTTGCTGACCTTTACTACAAAAGATAATAGAAATATTGTGTTCACTCTTCCTTCTACTTGGCTTCACTAGATTTTACTTATATTACTTTCACTTTGTTTGGTCTTAGGATATATGTGCATTTTTTGCTGCTGCCTCCATGCCCATGCATGGTTAATTTTAATAGTAAAATTAAATAAACTTGAAATTTATCTTAGTTCACTTATCTCAGCCTAGGAAGTGTAGCTTATAAATAACAAACATGTATTTTTTCAATTAGCTGGAAAGTCCAAGAACTAGACTTGGTCAGATCTGTGTCCAGTGAGGACTAATTCCATTTATGACATCACTTCCTCATGTCATTTTTATCTCTCAGAAGCCTCACCTTTTCGTTTGTTTTTAATACTATCATCTTAGAGGTTAGAATTTTAGCATAAGAATTGGTCAATGGGGCATAAATGCTCAATCATTGCTACTTTCTTTTCTTCTTAATGTTATTTATTTATTTATTTCAATATTTACTATTTAATTGCATAGAGAGGAAGAAAAATTGAGAAGGAGGGGGGAGATAGAGAGAGAAGAAAAGAGACAGAGAGACATCTGCAGCCCTACTTCACCACTTGTGAAGATTTCCCCCCTGCAGGTAGGGACCAGGAGCTTGAACCCAGGTCCTTGTGGTTTGTAATGTGTATGCTTAAACAGGTGTGCCATTGCCTGACCTTGCTGTTTTTCTATTTATATATTTTAAAGGTTTACTTATTAATAAGAGAGATGCAGGAAAGAAAGAGAATGCAGGTAGCTATATCCACTGTGCCATCCCCTGCCAGGAGAGCCTGAGGGTGCTTCTTCTCTGGGTTGGAGAGAACTCAACTGGAGCCAACCTAGACTGCTGCGTGGGAGTTCTGAGCTAGTGTCATAGGAGATACACTCTGTAACTCTGGAGCCAGAAGGCAATCCCTGGTGTGTTAAAACAGAAGAGCAGCTGCATATATACTCGCCAAGTAGGGTGGAAACAGAATGTGAAGTAGAAAGGGTGGAGTGAAAAGAGACTGGTGGAAATCAGGGTGACTATGAGAGGGGGCGGAGCAAAAAGACATCGTGAACCATTGGGAATAAACCGGTGCCCTGCAGGCAGGGCGGTTCCTAGGTAACTGGTTATGTAAATAGACGGCAGGGATAAGCAAGGGGAAGCTGGCTTACTGCCCAACAATCCCCCAAGCCCACATTATTTCTTCTTAAAAATATTTAATTAGGGAGTCAGGCTGTAGCACAGTGGGTTAAGTGCAGGTGGCGCAAAGCACAAGGACCGGCATAAGGATCCTGGTTCGAGCCCCGGCTCCCCACCTGCAGGGGAGTTGCTTCACAGGCGGTGAAGCAGGTCTGCAGGTGTCTATCTTTCTCTCCTCCTCTCTGTCTTCCCCTCCTCTCTCCATTTCTCTCTGTCCTATCCAACAATGACAACAACAATAATAACTACAATAATAATTAAAAAAACAACAAAGGGAATAAATAAATTAAATAAATATTTTTAAAAATATTTAATTAATTTTATTATTTATGCATTTTAATGAAATAGCAATACAAAGAGAACACACACACATACACATCAAAGCACTGTTCCATAATGGCTTATGATGGTGCTAGGTTTTGAACCTGGTACCTCAGAGCCTCAAACATGAAAGTCTCATGTATATAAATTATGTGGTTTCTCCAGCCTTCATTTTATTATTATTATTATTATTTATAAAAAGGAAACTGACAAAAAACACAGGATAAGAGGGGTACAACTCCACACAATTCCCACCATCAGAACTCTGCATTTTATCCCCTCCCCTGATAGCCTTCCTATCCTTAGTCCCTCTGAGAGTATGGACCCAGGATATGGAGTATAGAGAGTATGCAGAAAGTAGAAAGTCTGGCTTCAGTAATTGCTTCCCTGCTGAACATGGGCATTGTTGACAGGCTGATCCATACTCCCAGCCTGTCTCTCTCTTTCCTTAGTAGGGCGGGGCTCTGGGGAAATGGGCTCCAGGACACATTGGTGAGGTCCAGGGAAGTCTGGTTGGAATCATGGTAACATCTGGAACCTGATGAATAAAAGAGAGTTAACATACAAAGCCAAACAAGTTGTGGACTAATCATGAAGCTAAAAGCTGGAATACTGCAGATGTAGAGTTGGGGAGTCTCTGTTTTGTAGATAGCTAGTAGACCTATTTTAGTTATATTCCAAAGGGCCTGTGGCTATACTAGTCTTTCTTTTTTTTTCTGAGCCTGAAATCTGATATACAGGTGGATCCAAGTTATTGTCTGGGGAGATGGTTTCATGGCTAAAATATGGACCAGAAAGCTGGATCAGGGAAGAAAGTAGCTCCCAAATATGGGAAAATTATATAAATATTGTTGACTGTAAACCTCTTTGATTTGAGCTGATCTGAGGCCCATATTCATCTTAAGAGCCTATGTGACTTTGTTAGAAAGTGAACTGCCTGAGATGAAATTAGAGTGTACTATAAAAGGAAAGGTCTCACCCGAGTAATGAAGCTGAAGGGTTGTCATTCCACAAGTGAAGTCTCTGGACACAGTCTGAGGTGAAGCATGTTGAGGTGGCAATCGTTGCATTGGTTAGGTTGTGATCGGCGGATGCAATATTATTTGGTTTGGATTGGGAGATGCATACGGGAAAGTGGGCCCTATCCAAGGGTTCCAGGACTGGGAAAGTACACTAGAGTTTGCAGTGAGTACCTCCCTAACACTTCCTCTCCACTATTCCAAGCTTGGGATCCATGATTGCTCAACAAATTGTTTGGCTTCGTATGTTAACTCTCTTTTCAATCACCAGGTTCCAGATGCCACCAGGATGCTGGCCAGGCTTCCCTGGATTGAAGACCCCACCAATGTGTCCTGGAGCTCAGCTTCCCAAGAGACACACCTTACTAGGGAAAGAGAGAGGCAGACTGGGAGTATGGACCGACCAGTCAATGCCCATGTTCAGCGGGGAAGCAATTACAGAAGCCAGACCTTCTACCTTCTGCAACCCTCAATGACCCTGGGTCCATGCTCCCAGAGGGCTAGAGAATGGGAAAGCTATCATGGGAGGAGGTGGGTTATGGAGATTGGGTGGTGGGAATTGTGTGGAGTTGTACCCCTCCTACCTTATGTTTTTGTTCATTAATCCTTTCTTAAATAAAAAATTAAAAAAAACAAAAAGAACCTATGTGACATCTGCATCCCTGTAGACCTGAGCTCACATTCTGTGGTCAAGATCAGGAACTTTCCAAGCTTCCCTGATTTCAGGAACCATCTTCCTCAGGTGCATACAGCATGTTGTCCATCCTCCCTTGAGAGGACAGAACATTCTCTACCACTGTTGATCTAAGCTGAGGGCAAGATCCTCTGGGGGCCCCCAAAGGGGTCTATTGTGTTGTTCCTGATGGATATGACTGCTAATATTGGGGAGAGGGATTTATTCAAGGTCTAAGCCCATCATGTCTGTTTTGGAATCTCAGGACTCCTAGACTAGGGCCCAGGCTGATGGGGTAGCCTAATAGTGACTATAGAGTCATCATTAAAGTATGCCAGTCTCTTGCCCTTATTCAGCTTTTGCAGTTCTTGCTTTGATAAGGTTAACTTTGGAGTGAGTAATGGAAGTGTAATAGGAAGTAGGTAAGGAGGGTATTTAAATCTAAGTAGACACTATTTCATTATGAACTTTATACTGACTCACTGCAGACTATTGTGTACTTTTGCTTTCAGGTATATATTTTGCCCTAATTTATGGTTACATGTGAACATATGCTCCATCTCATAGGACCTAGTCTTTATCTAGGTTTTGGAACTTTGTTAGGAAGTGAACCACCTGGAATAGAATTAGAGAATCCTATGAAAGGAAAGGTCTCAGCGGAGTAATGAGGCTGAAGGGTTAACATTCTATACCTGATGTCTCTGGACACAGTCTGAAGAGAAGCATGCTGACGTGGTGCTCATTGCATTGATTAGGTTGGGATTGGCAGATGCATTATCATTTGGTATGAATTGAGAAAAGCATGCAGGAAAGTGAGCCACATCCTAAAGGTTCCTGGACTGGGGAAAATATAGGCTCCATAGAGGAAACAGGAGGTTCCTGCTGTACGAAGGTTTAAGAAGGCAATAGATATTTATTGCCATAGTCACATTATTTGGCAACTTGGTAACTTTGAAAAATCCCTTTGTTAGGATTCGCTTTATCTTACACAACATCACCATAATTTATGTCCTTTGACATTATTTGTATATAGCTGTGCCACTGGTTGCTTCTGTTCTCCCTGGTCTAAGCTTTTAAGAAAGTCAACATATCAAAAACTCAGCCTATGGTCTGTGATTTTAAAAGTTTGAGATATTCAATAATTTTTCCCTCTCATATTAATTAAATAGTGATTTATATGACTACAAATTAATAGGAGTGTGCATGAACACCATTCCCACCACAGAAAGACTGTGTCCCATCCCATCCTTCATTCCCCTCCATCCCCCAGTGGAGCCAAACTTCTGCCCTCAACCCAGATATTTTTACTTTGGTACCCTACTCTAAGTTCAGTCAAAACCTAATTTGAGTTTCCTTTTCTGTTCTTCTTCCTCAACTTCTTTTTATGACTGGGATCATCCCATACCCGTCTTTGTCTTTCTGACTTAGCTCACTTAACACAATTCCTTCAAGCTCCATGAAGATGGGTCAGAGAAGGTGGGTTCATAGTTCTTAATATCTGCGTAGTATTCCACTGTGTATATATACCACAGCTTTCCCAGCCACTCATCTGTTATCAGGCACCTGGGTTTAGCTATTACAAATTGTGCTGCTATGAACATAGGCGTACACATATCTTTTTGGTTGGGCCTTATAGAATCCTTGGTGTATATCCCTGGAAGAGGAATTACTGGGTCATATGGAAGGTCCATTTCTAGCCTTGTGAGAGATCTCCAGACTGCTTTCCACAGAGATTGAACCAATGTACATTCCCACCAGCAGTGCAGAAGTGTTCCTCTGTCCTCAGAGTTCCCAGTATTTGTTGCTGCTGTCCATTTTGATGTATGCCATTCTCACAGGGTTGAGCTGGTATCTTAGTATTGTCTTTATTTGCATTTCTCTAACAATCAGTGACTTGGAGCAAAGATCTCTTCTGTAGTGAATGTTCTGTTCATATTCTCTGCCCATTTTTGGATAGGGTCATTTGCTTTTTTGGTGCTAAGTTTGCTGAGCTCTTTGTATATTTTGGTGATTAGTCTCTTGTCTGATGTCTGGCATGTGAAGATCTTCTCCCATTCTGTGATGGTTCTCTTTGTTTGTGTGATGGTTTCTTTGGATGTGCAGAAGCTTTTCAATTTGATGTAGTCCCATTGGTTTGTTTCTGCTTTAGTTTTCCTTGCAATTGGGTTTGTTTCATCAAAGATGTCCTTGAGGTTTTAGGTGGGAAAATGTTCCACCAATATTTTCCTCTAAATATTTGATAGTTTCTGGTCTAACATCCAAGTTCTTGATCCATTTGGAGTTAATTTTTGTTTCTGGTGAGAAAAGATGGTTCAGTTTCATTCTTCTGCATGTTTCAACCTAGTTTTCCCAGCACCATTTATTGAAGAGAGCCTCCTTCCTCCATTTAATACATTGGGCCCCCTTATCAAAGATTAGATTTCCATAGGTGTGGGCTTTTAGTTTTGAGCTTTCAATTCTGTTCCACTGGTCTGTGTGCCTATTTTTGTTCCAGTACCAGGCTTTTTTTTTTTTTAAGATGATGATTTTATAATATAGTTTGCGATCTGGGAGTGTGATAACTCCATTTCTGTTTTTTTTTCCTCAAGATTTTTTTTGGCAATTCTAGGTGTTTTCAGGTTCCAGATAAATGATTGTAGTTTTTGTTCTATTCTCTTAAAGAAGCTTGGTGGAACTTTGATGGGTATCACATTAAATTTGTATATGGCTCTGGGGATACTATTCATTTTGATGATATTAGTTCTTCTAATCCATGAGCATGAGATGTCTTTCGATTTCTCGGTATCATTATCTATTTCCTTGAGTAGTGACTCATAGTTTTCAGTATACAAGTCTTTCAAGTATACAAGTCTTTCACTTCTTTGGTCAGCTTTATTCCTAGATATTTTATTGATTTTGCTGCAGCAGTGAAGGGGAATGATTTCTGGATATTCTCTTCTTCAGAGTTAGTGTTTGCATAAAGAAATGCCACTGATTTTTGTACATTGGTTTTGTAGCCTGACACCCTGCTATATTGCCTAATAACTTCCAGTAATTTTCTGCTGGATTCTTTATGTTTTTCTATGTATACTACCATATCATCTCCAAATAGTGAGAGCTTGACTTCTTCCCTTCCAATCTGTATTTCTTTGATTTCTTTCTCTTGCCTGATTTCTATAGCAAGAACATCCAATACTATGTTGAAGAATAATGCTGATATTGGACAGCCCTGTCTAGTCCCTGATCTGAGGGGGGAATGCTTTCAGCTTCTGTTTGTTTAGTACGATGTTGTTTGTAGGTTTACAGTATATGGACTCCATTATCTTGAGGAATTTCCTGTCTATTCCCATTTTTTGCAGTGTTTTGAGCATGAATGGGTGTTGGATTTTGTCAAAGGCTTTCTCTGCATCTATTGAGATAATCATGTGGTTTTGGTTTTGCTTTTATTGATGTGGTGAATGACATTGATTGACTTATGTATATTGAACCAGCCTTGCATTCCTGGGATAAATCCTACTTGCCATGATGAACAACTTTTTTGATATACAGCTGTATCTGGTTGGCCAGGATCTTGTTTAATATTTTGGCATCTATGTTCCTCAGAGATATTGGTCTGTAGTTTTCCTTTTTTGTTCTGTCCCTATCTGCTTTTGGTATCAGGGTGATGTTGGCTTCATTAAAGGTGGAAGGAACTGTTCCTGTTTCTTCAGCCTTGTGGAAAAGTTTTAGAAGTCTAGGTATTAGCCAGGTGGTAGCGCAGTGGGTTAAGCGCAGGTGGAACCAAGCACCAGGGCCGGCATAAGGATCCTGGTTCAAGCCCCCAGCTCCTCACCTGCAGGGGAGTCACGTCACAGGTGGTGAAGCAGGTCTGTAGGTGTCTATCTTTCTCTCCCTTTCTCTGTCTTCCCCTCCTCTCTCCATTTCTCTCTGTCCTATCCAACAATGACATCAATAACAACAACAACAATAACAACAATAAAAAAAACAAGGGAAACAAAAGGGAAAATAAATAAATGTAAAAAAAAACTTTTAAAAAAGAAGTATAGGTGATAACTGTTTCCTTAAAGTTTTGCAGAATTCATTTGTAAAGCCATCTGGTCCAGGACTTTTGTTGTTGGGAAGATTCTTAATAACTGTTTCAATTTTTCTTAATTTTGGCAACATTGGTTTACATCATCATGTAATATTTTAGGAGTACTTTTTTAAACCTCTTCAAACATAAGTTGTCACACCCCACCAAATTACCACCAAAATGTCACTATCCCTCTATCACTATCTACAACTTTTTCCTTCCTCTGACCCAAGTAACATCACCTTCTGACAACTTTTGCTCCACAATTCATATCCAGTGATTAACTTTGGATTGGTTTTAAGTTCCTTAGTTTTTTTTTAAATTATAGTTATTTATTTATTGTGTCCAGACAAGAGATGTTTGAGGGAGAAGAGGGGGAAAGCAGGGGGAAGAGGCTGAGAGATACCTGCAGACCTGCTTCACCACTTGTGAAGCTTCCCACCTGTAGGTGGGAATTAGGGACTTGAACCCAGGTTCTTGTACATTGTAGCATGTACACTCAGCCAAGTGCACCACTACACAGCCCCTGTTCCTTTGTTTTTGCTTTTATATTCCATATATGAACATGATCATTCAGTATTTTGTTTTCCCTTCCTGGCATATTTTACAACTTCACCCATTATTGGCAAGATTTCATCTAATCACCCAGTTGCTGAATCTAATTCTTTTTTAAAATTATATTTATTTATTGGATAGAGACAAAGGTTGAGAAAGAAAGGGGAAATAGCAGAGAGAAAGAGAAACACCTGCAACACTGCTTCACCACCTGTGAAATTTCCTTCTTATAGGTAGGGACTAGATGTTTGAATACGGGTCCTATGCACTATAATGTCAGCCAGGTGTGAAGGAAATAAGCTGAGCCCTGACTCCCTTATCTCATGGGAAGAGATTATCTTGCTGAAATGGAAAAAGTAAATCCATAACCCACACAGGAATTTATCCCCACCTACATCAAACACCTTCAACCAGAATTGAAACAATACCTACGCCCAGGCCGAAAGAACTATATTGAACATTTCCTATAAGAATTGGGTGATAAAATTTGAGACAATATCAACTTCCAGGAACCTCCAGGCAAACAAGTCCTGTATAAAAAGAAAAGGCCCCAGCTTATACTGGGGACAGCCCTTCACTCTATGCCTAATAACCTGCCACGGAGAGTCTGACACTCTTGATTCTTCTTGCCTGATTAAAAAGCTTTTCTTTATTTGCTCACCCAACTCCGCTTGACTTAATTTATGCACCATAACTCTAACACTTTCCTGCTATACCAACCTTACAAGGTGAATCACCGCCCAGCCCCAAATCTCCTTAATAAACTGTTTTCCTTCTTTCATTCATTTATTTATTTATTTATTTATTTATTTATTTATTTATTTATTTATAAAAAGGAGACATTGACAAAACCATAGGATAAGAGGGGTACAACTCCTTACAATTACAACCACCAGCTCTCTGTATCCCATCCCCTCCCCTGATAACTTTCCTGTTTTTATCCCTCTGGAAGTATGGACCCAAGGTCATTGTGGGATGCAGAAGGTGGAAGGTCTGCCTTCTGTAATTGCTTCCCCGCTGAATATGAGCATTGACTAGTTGATCTATACTCCCAGCCTGCCTCTCTCTTTTCCTAGTAGAGTAGGGCTCTGGGGAATCAAAGCTCCAGGACACATTGGTGAGGTCATCTGTCCAGGGAAGTCTGGTCGGCATCATGCTAGCATCTGGAACCTGGTGGCTGGCTGAAAAGAGAGTTAACATACAAAGCCAAACAAATTGTTGAACAATCATGGACCTAAAGGCTGGGAATAGTGCAGATGAAGAGTTGGGGGGTCCTCCATTTTGTAGATAGCCAGTAGGCATATCTTAGTTATATTCCAAAGGGCCTGTGGCTATACTAGTTTTTTTGTTTGTTTGTTTTGTTTTTCTGAGCCTGAAATCTGATATGCAGGAGCATCCAAGTTATTGTCTGGGGAGTTGATGTCATGGCTGGAAAAGGGACAGAAAGCTGGATCAGGGAAGAGAGTAGCCTCCTAATATGGGAAAGGGGCATAAATATTGCTGACTACAAACCCCATCAATTTGATCTGATCTAGGGCCCATATTCAGCTTAGGAGCCTATGTAACCTCTGCATCCCTGTAGATCTGAACTCATATTCTGTGGTCATGAGTAGGAACATTCCAAACTGCCCCAATAACCATCCATCTTCCTTTAATGAACTATTTTCTATAACGAAGTAACTAAAAGGAATCAGCATTAAGTTTTTTTATTAAGGATAATGGATTTGTCTATTTTGTTTCATTTTTGTTTTATCTGATATGTGCTTTTCTTGTAGCAGATTAACATGGTTTCTATCTTATTTCTTTTCATTTTGTTGTCATGTAACAGGGGGCAATGTCAATTGTGATTTCTTTGACGAGTCTCCTAAACACCTTCTTCACTCTGACAGGGACTAATTTATCTTTTTTCCTTCACTGTGTGCTTTCAGTGTTTAGTATATCTTTCTGTGTTTTTTTGTTTGTTTGTTTTTGATCAGGGTACATTATTTTGAATTCCCAACTTCAAAGATAGCCTTAGAATTTCTAAGATAGCCTTAGAAATTATACTCAACCAAACCAGATTTTTTTCGTAGCTTCCAAGTTTAAAGGATTATTCCACTTCTTATTTGGTTGCTACTGATGAATTATTGACCTTTTTTAAACTATTCACATATGGCCATGGATGTAGCTCAGTGGTAGAGCACAGGATTCACATGTACAAAGCCCTGGTTTAATCCCTGGCAGCAAAACTAAAAGAAAGAAAGAAAGAAAGAAAGAAAGAAAGAAAGAGAGAGAGAAAGAAAGAGAGAGAGATAGAGAAAGAAAGAAAGAGAGAGAAAGAAAGAAAGAAAGAAAGAAAGGAAGGAAGAAAGAAAGAAAGAAAGAAAGAAAGAAAGAAAGAAAGAAAGAATAAAAGAAATCCCTTACCATCAAAATGTGGAAACAAGATTCTGTGATCCTATTTGACTCTGCTGTCATTATGTGGAAGTTGGGTACAGAAGGAGGAATACACTTCTTTCTCCTACCAAGAGTGAGACAGGCTGACTTTGGAAGGTTTGAATTATAAAAAGAAGCACAATAACTGATTTTTAAAGTTTTTTTTCTAGTTTCACATTTTAAGATATGATTCATACACTAAAAGAGGTCACCCAAGATTGAAAATTGTTCTATAGTTGAAAACCAATTTTGTATTAAGAATTGCTGGAGCAAGGCAAGGGCACATCCAGTAGAACATGTTACCTTGAGTGAGGATCTCACTTCAAGTCCCCAGTCCTTACCTAAAGGGGAGAAGCTATGGGAGAAGTAGAGCAGTACTGCCAATGTCTCTCCCTTTAGCTTCATCTCTCTCTCTCTATCTCTCTCTCTCCTCTTCTTTCTCTCTGTCTCATCCTTTGTCAAAAGAAATGGGGGGTGGGTGGGAATGACTACCAGGTGTGGTGGAGTCCTCATGTAGGCAGAAGATCTCAGTGATGAACCTGTAGGCAACACTGGAAGAGTTTGGAAGGGTCTGGTGTGTGATGGTGGAAGAGAATCTAGATTGGGGTGAGAGTGTTTGGCAGAAATCTATCAAAAGGAGATGAAAAACTACCCATGTGTCAACCAACTTCCTGTAAACCATTAACATCTCAATAACATGATTTAGAAAAAAAAAGGAAAAAGAGAAAAGGAAAAAGCATTGCTATATTTAGACCACTAGAGGCAAGGCTTGACCACAAATTTGAAAGACATAGATGTTATTGTTGAGAAGTTGACAGTAGTCAGATTACTTATATTGGGGTTCATAGAAAATTTTGCATAGAAAATGTGTGTGTGTGTGGGGGGAAAGATGAGGTTATCAGGCCAGAGGTTGATCTATCTCATTTTAGAGATAGACGTGCTTTTTGGTAAGAAGGAACCATTTCTTGCTCTTGCCATCTGTGCTGATCCTCAGACAAAGGTGTTTTCTATTCAGTGAACAGAGATGTGAAGTAACTTACCCAAAAGTGAAGCTATCCTGTGGTAAATAGAGAAGCACTGAAATGTCTTCCTCCAGCTTTTCAGCAGAACAGAATCTTGCCACTGAGACTTTGCTTCCAAACTACAGTCATAAGAAAAACAATGCTAGCCAGAAATAAATCAAAGTCCTCCTTCAGACCTAGCTGTTGGCAGCTCCATATGGCATCCTGATTCATTATTTGGAATGGAGTGTTTGTGGCCAAGATAAATCTCTGTAAGAGAGCTGATAAAATTTTGCTTTTTCTGGTAGTAATGTTCCATTCGTTCCTTTTAAAAAAGATTCTTATTTATTTATAATTGGATAGAGACAGAGAGAAACTGAGAGGACTGGGTGATAGGAAAAGAGACAGACACCTGCAGCCCTGCTTCACCACTTGTGAAGCTTTCACCCTGTGGGTGGCAGGGGGGTAGGCATTTGAAATTGGGTCCTTGTACACTGTAATGTGTGTGCTTAACCAGCTGCACCACTCACCACATGGCTCCATTTGTTCCTTTTTAAAATTTCTTTTCTCCTTTTCCCTCCTCTTCTTCCTCTTTTCTCTTACCTTTTCCTCTTCCCACTTCTTCTCTTTCTTCTTCTTCATCCCACTTTTTTTTACTTATATTTTCTAAGAAGAAGTTATATATTTTATGAGACTAGACCAAAGTACTTCTCTGTCCATATTGCAGTGCTAGGGGTCAAGCATTATGGTAGCACCTGCAACTTAGTGAGCAGAAAAGCATTAAGATATAAAGCAGGACAAATTGTTTAAAAATCAGGAACTAAAGGTAAGAATAGAGCAGATGATATTTGGGGTCTTCATGTTGGAAGAAGCTAGTAGTCTATTTTAGGTATATTCCAAAGGGTCCCTGACTTTTCTAATTTTTGCCTGAGCCCAACAGCTAAACTACAGGTGGGCTAAAACTATTTTTGGGAAGATGCCAATAGAGATAAATTTGTTATTCTATTGGATGGAAACAGAGACAGCAACTGTCCCTTCATCTTGCTGTTATCTTCCTTGTATTTATTTATTATAATTATTATTTATTTATTTTTAAAATATTTATTTATTCTGTTTTGTTGCCCTTGTTGTTTATTGTTGTAGTTATTGTTGTTATCATTTTTGGATAGGACAGAGAGAAATGTAGAGAGGAGGGGAAGATATAGAGGGGAGAGAAAGGTAGATCTACTTCACTGCCTGTGAAGTGACACCCCTGCACTTGGGGAGCCTGGGGCTCAAACCAGGATCCTTATGCCATTCCTTGAGCTTTGTGTCATGTGCGCTTAACCTGCTGCACTACCACCCAAATCCCTCTTCTTTTTATTTCTGTTGACTTCCAGAACTTGTCTGAGAAGGCTTTTATGCCTCCATCTAGTGCCTGAATGACAGTCTAGCAAGATACAGTAGTCTTGGTTCAGAGCCTTTCTCTTTGAGCACTGGATAAATATCTTGCCATTCTCTTCTGGCCAATAATGTTTGTGTGGAGAAGTCTGCTGCTAATCTTATGGGTTTTCCTCTTAAGTGACTCTTTTTTTTTTCCTCTTGCATCCTTCAGGATCCTTTCTTCATCCTTCTTCTTTTCCATTCTAAATATGATGTATCTTGATGTCTTTAGATATGAGTTAATTCTGTCTTGGACCCTCTGGGCTTCTTGAACCTCTTTGTCTTTGATGATGTCTAGACCAGAGAAGTTCTCAGCTATTATGTCCTGAAGAATACTTTTTCCCTTCCTTCTCTTTCTTCCCCTGGTAAGCCCATAATGCATATATTATTTCTTTTGAAATCATCTCATAGGTCTCTGTTGTTGTTTTCAGTATATTTTAATTTCTTTTTGAGATCTCTTACTTTTTTTTAGTTGTCTCTAATTTGTTCTTGATCTTGATAATTCTGTCTTCAGCCTCATTTATTCTATTCTCTCTCCCCTCTACTGTTTTCTGGAGTTCATCTATTTTTTTTACCTTGTTACAGTTTTAGATTGTTCAGCTAGCTGTGTTCTTAGCTCAGATGTTTCAGCTTTTAGCTCTTTAATAACCTTGAGATAATTAGTGTTTTCTTCCAGAGTCTCATTTGTTGTTTCTGCATTTCTGATGACAATTCTTTCAAACTCTTTACTCACAGCTGTTATTATTTCTTTAACTAGTGTTTGGAGGTCTATCTCATTATTTTGTGCTTCAACCTTTGGGGGGTGGTTTAGCTGGACTCTTGTCCTGGTTCATTTCTCCAATATTTCCTCTCCTGGGGATATATCCTAAGGAACCCTACACACCCATCAAAAAGATCTGTGTACACATATGTTCTTAGCAGCACAATTTGTACTAGCCAAAACCAGGAAGCAACCCAGGTGTCCAACAACAGATGAGTGGCTGAGCAAGTTGTGGTATATATACTCAATGGAATACTACTCAGATATTAAAAATGGTGACTTCATCATTTTCAGCCGATCTTGGATGGACCTTGAAAAATTCACGTTAAGTGAAATAAGTCAGAAACAGAAGGATGAATATGGGATGATCTCACTCTCAGGCAGAAGTTAAAAAGCAAGGTCAGAAGGGAAAACACAAGTAAAACCTGAACTGGAATTGGTGTATTGCACCAAAGTAAAAGTCTCTGGGATGAGTTGGGAGGGGGAATGCATAGCCTAAAAGGATGACAGAGGACCTAGTGGGGGTTGTATTGTTATATGGAAAACTGGGAAATGTTGTGCATGTACAAACTATTGTATTTTTGTCCAATGTAAAACATTAATTTCTCACTAAAGAAATTTTTTTTAAAAACTAAAGGGAAAAATCATAAAATTACATGAGTAAACATTCAAGTAGCTGTAAATTAAAATCAAAGTGTAGGAAACAAGGCAGAAAATATTTTTCAAGTAAACTGTGACAGTAAAATATCTATAGTAGTCTGGGATGAGTTTTCAAATTTGAACCTAAATTAGTTTTATTTTACATGAATGAAAATACAAACAATAAAAAAACACCCATACAAGAGAGTTGACCACTAAAAATAATCATGAAAATGAAAGCGGAAGAAATGTATGACATTACTTCACATTGGCAAAATTTGTGGTTGTAGAAGATTAAAAGAAATGACGGTGTTGCACTGTTTGGGCTGGGCTTCAGCTATCACTCTGAGGAATTGCTGGTGGCAGTGTAATTGGGGATGAGGAAGCTTGTCTCAACTCTCCTGAGCCCTACCCTACTACAGAAAGATAGAAACAGGCTGGGGGTTTTGATTGACCTGCCAATGTCTGTTGGGTAGTATGCCAGCTCCCCCTGGCTTCTGCTTAACCATATGCCTATATAGGGATAGATTTAATCCCATTCAAAGCTTTGGTCTATTTACATAAATCACTTTTACGTTTACATAAAGCACCACACTCCCTCCAGGGCATTGGTGGTTTAGTGGTAGAATTCTCACCTGCTCCATCCCCTCTCCTTGTCACACCCTGATCCTCTCCTTGTCACACCCTGATCTTCCACTAGTCACTTTTCGCTCCACCCTCTCTATGTCACATCCTGTTTCCACCCTACTTGGAGAGTATAAAAACAGCTGCTCTTCTGATTAAAGACACTTGGAAATTGCTTTCCGGCTCTGAGAGTTCCAGAGTGTATCTCCTGCGAAGTTAGTGCAGCACGAGTTCCTGATCCCTCTCCCACGCAGCAGCCTAGATCGGCTCCAGTTGAGTTCTCTCCAACCCAGAGAGCACTAGCTCAGGAAGAAGCACCCTCAGGCTATCCCGGCATCTGGCGCCAGGAACAGGGACACGTAAGCAGCAGATTTACAAGAAGACATCCTAGATAAGTACACACCTTTTGAGTATCTGCAATATTGTGTTAAGGCTCTGTGATTTTTTTTTCTTTCTTATTGTTTTCCTGAGATCTCTCCACCATGGAAAATCTTTTCCAAATTCTGCATTCTTTTTCCAGTATACAATTTTTATATATCTGGGACATTTTTCTTGGGGCTGCACCTTATATCCTGTTGATCATCATAGCAGCTTTTAAGGGATATATAGGGCAACCTCTCAAAAGGCTTAAGGACCTAGAGGCTGAGGTCCAAGAGATAAAGAAAGTGATCATAGAACTTAACCAGCAGCTTAAAAACAAGAAGAAGCAAAGGCCTGTCATGATCCTGACCCACCCTAATTCCTCTGTATCTTGCCCTGAGGACCCTATTTTGGTATCTTGCCCTGAGGCCCCTATTTTGGCAGACACGTGTCCGAATTCTCCTTTGGACTCCACAGCCACTTCTTCAACCACCCCCATTTTGGCAGACATGTGTCTGGAACCTCCTGTTGCCTCCATGGCTGCTTCTTTGCCCACCCCCGTTTTGACAGACACATGTCCGAATTCTCCTGTAGCCTCTAAAACCACTTCTTCGGCCGCTTGTCCAGAAGCTTCCACTTCGGTGACTCCTCCTACCACTACACACTTATCAGAGCAAGTCCACACATTTCCGGTCAATATTGCCCCCAATAGACAAAAACCTCAGGCCTGGTATCCATATTCCGCCACAGACCTGAAGGAACTACGCCAGGCTATCAAGGATGACGGTATTCATGCCCCATGGACCAGGTCCATTTTACAAGGCCTGCTTCAGAACCTTAATACCCCCCAAGATTGGAGGGATGTAACTCGTGCTATGCTCCCAGGCCCCCTCTTCCTGCAATGGGAGGCATTCTTTCGCGATGAATGTTTACAACAATCGCGGAAAAATATTCAAAATCAGCCAGAGGAGAATTTTGATGCATTGTTTGGAACAGGCCAATTAGAAACAGGGATTCAACAGGCGGAAGCCAAGTTTCCACCGGGGTATTTTGATTAGGTATGCCTGTATGCATTAAAAGCATGGGAGCTATTAACACCACCCATGGGAGCAGCCTCAGCCCCCATTCTCTCCCTTCAACAAGAACCTGATGAATCCCTCGCTAAATTGGAAAGGAAGATTTATAATCCTGATGCTCGTTTTCTCCTCCTGCGATCCATAGTCTGGGATGGAATGCTTCTGCATTTTCGACAGGCCTGTATCACTCTTAGAAACGAACACCCAGATACTTGGATTATAGCTACACAGGATCTCAGATCAAGCTCTTTTCAAGGACCTATGTTACAGGCCTATGCAGCTACCTTACATAAGCAAAAAGGGGCTTGCTTTCAGTGCGGTCGCCAAGGGCATTGGCGTAACCAATGTCCAGAAAATAGACCGCGACCCCGCCTCCAGTCAGGGCAACCCTGCCTCCAGTCAGGGCAACCCCGCCTCCAGACAAGGAATCAGAGACCACGAATGCCTTGTCCAAGATGCCAGAAAGGATTTCACTGGAGGAGAGATTGTTAGTCAAGGTTCCATAGGAACGGCACACCTCTGTCAAATGTAAACAGGGATTTAAACTAGGTGTGGGGTTTCCCTTAGCCCTGCCCCTAAGAGGGAAGGAAGCAGGTCACCCGCTTGGTGCTGTGCCCTTCTTCCACAAACAGAAGCCCAGCTTGGGACCCAATCCATCGCTACACCCACCACACCAAGTAACAATAACAGAGGGTGAGCAGAAGGAGGAACCCGCGGTATGTGGGAACTTCCAGCATAGAAATAACCAGCTGGAGCAAGAGAACAGCTCGAATTCAGAGCTTGAGATTTTATGGACCACCCCTGTTTTAGAAAGGGGTCACCCAACTATGACAGTAAAGATTGGTAATATTCCTTTTAAGTGTTTGATTGACACGGGAACAGGTAAGACAATATTAAGACAAGCAGAGGTTCCCCAGAGTTGGGAACTCCTCCCAGGACCACGCTTACATGGTGTTGGAGGATTGACTCAGGCATTCCGCACACGAGATTCCCTTGTGTGGGAAGATCCAGAAGGGACTACCAGACGCTTTCAGCCTTTAATAGCTGATATAAGCACCAATTTATTGGGAAGAGACTTGCTGGAATCTTTAGATGTAGTGATATCCTCAGACACCTCTGCAGGACACCACACTCACTCCTTTGAGACTGCTAGACCCAACCAACACCCCCAATACTAACTGCCACTGTTCGTAACAGAACTCCCCGCTTAGACTGGCTTTCTAATGAGCCTGTCTGGGTGGAACAGTGGCCTTTGCCTAGGGAGAAGCTAGAAATTTTAAAAGAACTCATCCAAGAGCAGTTATCTTTGGGACACATTCGTCATTCTCGGAGCCCATGGAATACTCCAGTCTTTGTGATTAAAAAGCGCTCAGGAAAATGGCGCCTCCTCCAAGATCTTCGTGCAGTTAATAAAACCATGCAGGTTTGGGGCTCCCCCCAAAGGGGTTTGCCTCTTGCTTCCATTATTCCCACAGGAATTCCAATCATAGCTATTGATATACAGGATTGTTTTTTCTCTATTCCCTTACACCCACAAGATTGTAAACGTTTTGCTTTCTCTGTTCCTTCTATTAATAATGCCAGCCCTGCCGATAGATTTGAATGGGTGGTACTGCCCCAGGGCATGGATAATAGTCCTACTATTTGTCAAGAGGCTGTTAAATCTGCCCTTTTTCCATATATTCATAAGGGCCTTAAGGTTTTTCATTATATGGATGACGTGTTAATATGGGGAGAATTAGATACAGATCTCTCCGCCCTACGTGATTTTCTAATTCCTGCCTTAAAGAGAAGTGGACTTAATGTAGCTCCTGAGAAGATACGGCTAATTCCTCCAATATCTTTCTTAGGCTCAGAGATTTCCCTAACGCAGATTCGTCCTTTAAAACCTTGTGTTACTTTTCCTTCTAATCTCACTCTTGCTTCTTTACAAAGTTTTCTTGGAAATTTGAATTGGCTTAGGCAGTATCTTTATCTGCCTACGAGCTGCCTGCAACCACTGTTCGATCTGTTAAAAGGAAACAAACAGCCCTCCTCAAAGCATATGTTAACCCCCGAAGCCTCCTTGGCACTGAAAAAAGTTAACCAGGCTCTCAGGACATGCACCTCATTCAGTTATCCCCCTCCTCTCCAGTAAATCTTCTAATCTTTAACTCCAACCCCATGGTAGTGGGGGTATTGTGGCAGAAACATGGCATTCTTGAATGGTTTCATACACCAGTAGGCGGAGCTCCAAGACTCCTTACTGAGATTGATGCCTTAGCATTTATGGTTCGCCAAGGAAGAAATAGATTGGTTCAGGTCTTAGGAAGGGAACCAGATTCAATCATTCTTCCCTTTTCTCTCACAGATACGGAATGGCTCATACGCCACCATTCTCGTTTTGCCATAAGTTTAATGGGATTTCCAGGAAATCATTTTTAGATAATCATTTTAGATAATCATTTTCCCTCTAATAATTTGATAGCTTCTTTTCCTCTGTTGCCTCTACTAGTACCTAAACTTTTCTCTTGAGATCCCATCCCCTCTGCTCCTACAGTGTTCACTGATGGTGGAAAAAAGGGAGCTGCTGCCCTTATATATTATCCAGACCAGCAATACCCCAAACCTCTCTTTACTGAACTTCCTGATAATTCCCCTCAGTACAAAGAACTTTATGCTGTTTTCCTTGCATTAAAAGTTGTACCAGAATCCTTCGACCTTTTTTCTGACAGTGTGTATACTGTTAACTTACTTCCATGGCTTGCTCAATCTTATGTAAGAACTGATGACAACCCACTTTCTCCTCTTTTAATTCAAATTGCCTCTATGCTCTGTTCTCGAACCCAACCACTGTATGTTCAGCACCTATGTTCCCACAGCCCTCTTCCTGGTCCCCTGTCTGAAGGGAATGCTGCAGCCGACTGCCTTGCCTCCACAGGAATTCTCCTAGTCTCTGTCTCTAATACTGCTGACTTTCATTCCCTAACCCATGTTAATCTTAAAGGTCTTCGAGCTCGATTTCCTGATATTTCTCTGCCACAGTTAAAACGTATTCTTGCTACATGTTCCTCCTGTGCAGGTCTAATCAAAACACCTGCTATTCAGACTCTGGGGGTTAATCCTCGAGGTTTAAAAGCCAACGCTCTTTGGCAAATTGATGTTACCCACATACCCAACTTTGGCAAACAAAATATGTGTTCGTCTCAATTGATACCTTCTCTAAGTTTATGTGGGCTACAGCTCAGACTGGAGAAAACAAAAAAACTTATAAGCCATATGCTCTCCTGTTTTGTTGTAATGGGCTTACATCTTCAACTTAAAACAGATAATGGACATGCTTTTACCAGCAAACAATTTAAAGATTTTTGTTCCCTCTGGAACATTACTCATACTACAGGCATTCTGTATAATCCACAGGGACAAGGCATTGTTGAGAGGGCCCATCAAACTCTTAAGGCTCAATTAAATAAAGAAAAAGGGGAAATGTACCTCCCCCAATATCCAGCTGGCAAAAGCCTTAACTACATTTAATATTTAGCCTTAACTAAATATTAAATCTCTTTAATATTTACAAAAACTCAGACCAACCTCCTTTTATTCTTCATTGGCAAACACCACCCACCCTCCCAGCTATTAAAGTTAAATGGAAAGACCCACTTGATAAAATTTGGAAAGGACCTGACCCCCTGTGACTGTGGGGAGGGGTTTTGCATGCATTTTTCCACAAAATTACTCCAAGCCTGTTTGGGTTCCTGCCCGCCATGTCCGGCAATACCCACATGATGGCACTGATATCCCTGAAGAACAAGAAACACTGCAAGAAGACTGGCTGCAAGAGGACTGGCTGCAGGATGCACCCCAGGATCCATAATACAGCATGGTAGAATAAAAAAAAATCTGATTCACAGAACTCTTCCCGCCCCCTGAATGTCTTATGCTATGACTGGCCAGTTGTGTTTTGTGAGTGAGTGAGTGAGTGAGTGAAAAAAAAAAGTAACTGACTTTATATAAAATGGCTGGACGCAGCCATGGTTTCTGGAGACGTCCAGAAACAATCCAAAAATTGTTCATTCCCCTTTTTGATTTCTTTTTTAAGTCTTGATATAAATGTGAAATGTTTAGTCTTAAACTGTGTGAGTAAAGATGGTTCAACTATGACAGTAGACCTAAATTCGCATTTGAAATGATATGTCTTATTTACAAGTTTTTCTCCTAGTGTGTTATATAAACTATATGTTTAATATGCGTGTTTCAAGTTTGGTAAACCTTAACTTAACGGTTAAAGTGTAACTTTGAAGCTACATTCTTACCAGGAGAGGTAAAATCAATTCATTAAAGTAACTGAGTGTTTAAGGTAAAACTCTAAATATTCAATGTGACAATTCATCATCTCCTAAGTTAAAATACAAATCCTCTATACAGGACATTTTTGGAGGGCCCCCAAAAATGTCCTGTAAACTATCTTGTGGAAATTAATCCACAACAAATTTGGCATCAATCTGACATTGTAAATGTACAAAAAAAAATTGTCACTAAAATGTATTAACTCTAGTAACCTGAGTTTGCTTAAAAACCCAATGTAAAATAGTTAAGAATCAATATATGTGACTTAAATTCGGTATGAAAATTTTACTATATAGAGACTGCTACATGAGGTCACATAAGATGACCTTTACACGAAATTATAAAGATACCTAAACCAATTATAATCATTGAGTTATCAATTGTAGTAAACTTCTAATTTGTTACAAAGTTTTTTCATGAGTAATTGACTGCAGCTATGACAAGCCATCGCATAAAGAAGCATCTGCTCATATAGAATCCCCAGAAATCCATCTTGGACCCCTGACCTCTGACATCACCCACAATTACAGCCATCCCCCAAAACCCATGATGTGACCTGACATGATCTGGAGAACCTGATTCACAGACTCCAAAGGACAAGACTTTCCTACTGCCTTTTTCTCAACCATCGGTGTCTGCTCTTCCTGCTTCTGTTTCGCCCATCATGTTTTGGCGGTTCCAGGTCACTCTCTGCAGAGAAGAAAAGTTCCAGTGGCTGTCCTCCTCCATCAAGATAGACATGTGGCATTTATTTCCTGGTCATTGAAATTGGACTGATGCAGCCTAGATCAGCTCCAGTTGAGTTCTCTCCAAGCCAGAGAGCACTAGCTCGGGAAGAAGCACCCTCAGGCTATCCCGGCAAATGTCCATGTTCAACTGAGAAGCAATTACAAAAATCAGATCTTTCAGATCTGTACCCCATAAAAAATAGGGAAGTTACTAACAGAGGTGATGGGACAAAGAATTCTGCTGGTGGTAACTGTATGGAATTGTACCCCTGATATCATATAATCTTGCTAATATTTATTAAATCACTAATAAAATTTTTAAAAATGTATTCTTGAGATGAACTAAGGAGTCTTCTCAGTAATCCAGATTTTCTTTATTATTAAAGTTTATAAAGAACTCTAGAACTCAAGATTTTTTGAGGGTTATTTTTTATAAATGTAACATAAAAGATCCCAGTTCATGCTAAACTCTAGGAAATCTCAGACTTAAGACCAGGAGTCCTTTATACAACTAATGGTCCAAATTCCAACTTTGCTCCATGCTAGGGCTGTCTACTTTAGTAAATGATAATATTAATAAGTATATTAAAGTTCATGATGTTCATTTAAATATTATGTGGAATATGCTTAAACTAAAATTACTCATTATTAATCTGAAGTCCATTGTAAGCGAGCATTCTCTCTCTCTCTCTATATATATATATATATATATTTTTTTTTTTATTTAAGAGAGGATAAATTAACAAAACCATAGGGTAGGAGGGGTACAACTCCACACAATTCCCACCACCCAATCTCCATATCCCACGCCCTCTCCTGATGCCTTTCCCACTCTCTATCACTCTGGGAGCATGGACCCAGGGTCATTGTGGGTTGCAGAAGGTGGAAGGTCTGGCTTCTGTAATTGCTTCTCTGCTGAACATGGGCGTTGACTAGTTGGTCCATACTCCCAGTCTGGCTCTCTCTTTACCTAGTAGGGTGGGTCTCTGGGGAAGCTGAGCTCCAGGACACATTGGTGGGGTCTTCAGTCCAGGAAAGCCTGGCCAACATCCTGATGACATCTGGAACCTGGTGACTGAAAAGAGAGTTAACATACAAAGCCAAACAAATTGTTGAGCAATCATGGACCCAAAGCTTGGAATAGTGGAGAGGAAGTGTTAGGGAGGTACTCACTGCAAACTCTAGTGCACTTCTGCTTTCAGGTATATATTTTGCAGTAGTTTATGGATACATGTGAACATATGCTCTCTCTCACAGAAACTGGTGTATATCTAGGATTGGGGACTTTGTTAGAAAGTGAACCACCTGGGATGGAATTAGAGAATGCTATGAAAGGAAAGGCCTCACCCGAGTAATGAAGCTGAAGGGTTGTCATTCCACACATGAGGTCTCTGGACACAGTCTGAGCTGAAGCATGTTGAGGGGGCAATCGTTGAGTTGTTTAGGTTGCGATTGGCAGATGAAATATTATTTGATATGGATTGGGAGAGGTATACGGGAAAGTGGGCCCTATCCAAAGGTTCCAGGATTGGGGAAGTAGAGGCTCTATAGTTGGGATGTGAGGATCCTGCTGTCTTAGGGTTCAAAAAGACAATGGATAGCTAATGTTATCATCACATTATTTGGTAATTGGGTTAACTTTGAAATGTCCTTTTGTTAGGGTTTGCTGTATAGTACCCAGTATCTTGTATATAGCTGTGCTATTGGTTGCTTCTGATCTATTTGGTCTAGGCTTTTAAAAGAGTCTGCATATCAAATACACAGCCATATATTAAAAAAACTCAGTCTGTGTTTTAAAAAATTTCAAGACATACAATTAATTTTTCCCCTCTCATATTAATTAACTAGTGATTTATATGACTACATTTTATTAGGAGTGTACATAAACACCAATCCCACCACCAAAAGACTGTGACCCATCCCTCCCACCCACTCCCTCCCCCCACTGTCCCAGGAAGCTGCATGTCTACCCCTTACAACAGGGTTTTTACTTTGGTGCCCTACTTACAATTTGGTCAGGTCCTGCTTTTAGTTTCCCTTTCAGATCTTCTTACATAACTTCTGTTAATGAGTGGGGTCATCCCATACTCATCTTTATCTTTCTGACTTAGTTCACTTAACATAATACCTTCTAGCTCTGTCCAAGATGGGTCAGAGAAGGTGGATTCATTGTTCTTGATAGCTGCATAGTATTCCATTGTGTATATATACCACAGCTTTCTCAGCCACTCATCTGTTGTTGGGCACCTGGGTTGCTTCCAGGTTTTAGCTATTATGAATTGTGCTGCTATGAACATAGGAGTACACACCTCTTTTTGTATGGGTGTTATGGAGTCCTTGGGGTATTTCCCTAGGAGAGGAATTACCGGATCATCTGGAAGGTCCATGTCTAGCCTTCTGAGAGTTTTCCAGACTGCTCTCCACAGAGGCTGGACCAATTTACATTCCCACTAGCAACGGAAAAGGGTTCCTCTGTCCCCACAACCTCTCCAGCATTTGTTGCTGCTGTCCTTTTTGATGTATGCCATTCTTACAGGTGTTTTCAGGTTCCAGATCAATGATTGTAGTGTTTGTTCTATTCTCTTAAAGAAGCTTGGTGGAACTTTGAAGGGTATTGCATTAAATTTGTATATGGCTCTGGGGAGAATATTCATTTTGACGATATTTATTGTCCATGAGCATGGGATATCTTTCCATTTCTTGGTATCAGTTTCTATTTCCTTGAGTAGCAACTCATATTTTTCAGTATATAAGTCTTTCACTTCTTTGGTCAACTATATTCCTAGGTATTTTGTCGATTTTGCTGAAACAGTAAATGGGAGTGATTTCTGGATGTCTTCTTCTTCAGATTTAGTGTTTGCATAAAGAAATGCCACTGATTTTTGTACATTGATTTTGTACCCTGATACCTTGCTATATTGCCTAATAACTTCCAGTAGTTTTATGCTGAATTCTTTAGGTTTTTCTATGTATACTATCATATCATATCATCTGCAAATAGTGAGAGCTTGACTTCTTCCCTTCCAATCTGTATTCCTTTGATTTCTTTCTCTTGCCTGATTGACATGGCAAGAACTTCCAATACTATGTTGAAGAATAATGGTGACAGTGCACATGCCTGTTTAGTCCTGGATCTGAGGGGGAATGCTTTCAGCTTCTGTCCATTGAGTATGATGTTGGTTGTAGGTTTGCTATATATGGACTCCATTATCTTGAGAAATTTCCCATCTATTCCCATTTTTTGTAGAGTTTTGAGCATGAATGGGTGTTGGATTTTGTCAAAGGCTTTCTCTGCATTTATTGAGATAATCATGTGGTTTTTTGCTTTGCTTTTATTGATTTGGTGAATGACATTGACTTACGGATGTTGAACCAGCCTTGCATTCCTGGGATGAATCCCACTTGGTCGTGATGAACAATCTTTTTGATATGTTGCTGTATCCAGTTGGCCAAGATCTTGTTTAATATTTTGGCATCTATGTTCATCAGAGATATTGGTCTGTAGTTTTCCTTTTTTGTTCTGTCCCTATCAGCTTTTGGTATCAGGGTGATGTTGGCTTCATAGAAGTTGGAAGGGAGTATTCCTGTTTCTTGAATCTTATGGAAAAGCTTAAGAAGTATGGGTACTAACTGTTTCCTGAAAATTTTGTAGAATTCATTTGTGAAGCCATCTGGTCCAGGACTTTTGTTTTTGGGGAGATTCTTAATAATGGTTTCAATTTTTTTGTCTGTGATTGGTGCAGTTAGATTTTGTAGTTCTTCTTGGTTCAGTTTTGGAAGGGCATATGTTTCTAGGAATTGTTCCATTTCTTCCAGATTCTCTTGCTTGGTGGCGTATAGTTCTTCATAGAAGTTTTGTATGATTCTCTGGATTTCTGTGGTGTTAGTTGTGATATCTCCTCCATCATTTACAATTCTATTAATTTGAGTCATCTCTCTTTTGTTTGGTGAGTCTGGCTAGGGGTTTGTCAATTTTGTTTAATCTTTCAAAGAATCAACATTTGGCTTCATTGATCTTTTGTATGGTTCTTTTATTTTCGATGTTGTTTATTTCTGCTCTAACTTTAGTGATTTCTGTCCTTCTGGTTGCTTTAGGGTTCCTTTGTTCCTCTTCCTCTAAGTCCTTGAGGTGTGCAGTAAGGTCGTTCATTTGAGTTTTTTCTTGGTGTTTAATGTGTGATTGTATGGCTATAAGTTTCCCTCTCAGTCCTGCTTTAGCTGTGTCCCAAATAGTTTGATAGGTTGTGTCTTCATTTTCATTTCTTTCCAGGGACATTTGAATTTCCTGCTTGAGTGAATCTCTGACCCAGTGGTTCTTAAGGAGTATGTCATTTAATTTCCAAATTCTGTGACTTTTAATAATTGTCTGACTGTTGTTAAATGTTAGTTTTACTCCACTGTGGTCTGAGAAGATACTTGGGATGATTTTGACGCTCTTGAATTTATTGATGCTGTCTTTGTGGCCTAACATGTGGACCATCCTTGATTATGTGTTATGTGGATTTGAAAAGAAGGTGTATTCCAGTTTTTTTGGGTGAAGGACTCTGAAAATGTCCAAGAGGTCTAGTCTGTCAATCTCTTCATTCAATTCTCTTGTATCTTTGTTGATTCTCTGCATTGTTGATCTGTCTAAGTGTGAGAGTGGGGTATTGAAGTCTCCCACTATTATTGTATTACTATTGATATATTTTTGAAATTATTTCAGTAAGTTCTTGACGTATTTAGATGTTCCCTCATTGGGTGCATAGATATTAATGATTGTTAAGTCTTCTTAGCTGATTGATCCTCTAATCATTATGTAATGTCCTTGCCTATCTTTTATTACTTTATTTAATTTAAAATCTTTTGTGTCTGAGATGAGAATGGCTGTTCCTGCCCTTTTTTGGGGTCCATTAGCCTGTATGATAGTTTTCCATCCTTTCATTTTAAGTCTGTGTTTATCTTGTTGTGACAGATGGGATTCTTACAAGCAGCATATGGTTGGGTTATGTTTTCTCATCCATCCCCCACTCTGTGCCTTTTGATGGGTGAGTTTAAGCCATTGACATTTATTGATATTATGGATTTAATGTATTGTAGTTCCATTGTTCAAAAAAATTTTGTTTGCTCTGATATATTGCAAGTATTATAGTGAAGTTCTTGTTTATAAGATGTCTTTTAGAATCTCTTTCAGGGCTGGTTTGGTGATGGTTGCCTCCTTTAACTGTTGTTTGTCTAACATGGTTTTGATCCCTCCATCTAGTTTGAATGAAAGTATAGCAGGATATATTATCCTTGGTTGAAACCCTTTTTCATTCAGGGCTCGATAGATATCTTGCCATTCTCTTCTTGCTTTTAGAGTTTGAGTGGAGAAGTCTGCTGATAGTCTTATGGGTTTTCCCCTGTATGTGACTTTTTGTTTCTGTCTTGCAGCCTTTAGGATCCTTTCTTTATCCTTACTTCTTCTCATTGTACCTATGATGTGTCTTGGTGTCTTCAGGTCTGGGTTGATTCTGTTTGGAACTCTCTGGGCCTCTTGAATCTTGATGTCCTTTATGTTATTCAGGTCTGGGAAGTTTTCTTGTATTATTTCCTCTAGAATGTTTGCTTCCCCTTCCTCTTTTTCTTCCTCTGGCAGGCCAATTATACGAATGTTACTTCTTTTGAGATCATCCCATATGTCTCTGTTGTTGTTTTCAGTGTCTCTCAATCTCTTTTTGTGCTCTTTCTCCTCTTTCTTAGTTTTCTCTAACTCATCCTTTGTCTGACTAATTCTGTTTTCTGCTTCTGTTAGTCTGCTTTCCCTTGCCTCAGCTTCTTTCTTCATTACAGCTATTTCAGCTTTCAGTTCTCTAATTGCCTCAAGATAATCAGTATTTTCCTTGGAGGTCTCAACTGTTGTTTCCCTAATACTGTCATTCGTTTCCTCCAATGTTGTTTTCATTTCTGTGATTAATAAGTTTATTATTGCTTGCATACTTTTATTATCTTTGGTTACTTCTGGCTGATTTGTAGTTTCTTCTGGGCTCTTGTCTTTATTCATTGGAGTAGCAGTTTTATTTGTTTTTGATCTACCCATTTTTTTGCTTCATGTGTTTCTTATTTTTATGTTCTGTTTTCCTCAGTTTTTGTGTCTTGAGTACAAGCAACACTGTACTAAATACCTTTATGACAAATGTACTCACCAACCTCAGGAATTACAATAGCAACTGAAGCAAGTATTGAAGCAGTTTAATTACTACCAGTTAGCCAAACAATGTCTCCAGTCATTGAAAAAATAGCAACCAAGTCAAGTGAAGAAGATAGAGAAAAGAAAGAAGGGATAGCAAGAATAGACAGTTATGCAAATCTACTATCCACTGTATATTCTAGGGGTAACAAGAGGAGAAAGGGAAGTAGAGCAGAGATACACACATAGAGAGTCCACTCTGAGTCAGATTTTTTCCCCAAAATAATTCACAAATTCAGAAAGGCAAAGAAGAAGGAAGAAGTATATGACAAGATAAAAAAAAGAGAGAAAGAAGAGAGAGAAAAGAGAAAAGATAATAAATAGAGCTGTAATTAAATAGCAGTGAAAGGAAAGTTTTTTAATTGATTACTTTATTTTTTATTTTATTTTGTTTTTTGTTTTAATTAGCTCTGAGGTGGAAGTAGGGGAAAATTTGTAGAGGAGGTAGGAGTAACGAGACAAGAATAGATAAGATGCCCACTACCCTAGCAATGAAAGATACCCTAACAGTTAATTCTAATCAACCTAAAGGGGGGGAAAGATATATGCCTTTATATAATATTAATAATAAAATAGTGCAGAGTAAAAAATCCTTTCCCATATTGCCTCAAGCCTCCTGGGCAGAGGCAGCTGATTGTTTAGAAAGAAAAAAAAAACATCAGGACTAGACAAGGATAGCAAGAATAGACAGTTATGAAAATCTAATATCAACTGTATATTCTATGTTGTAGTTAAAGGAGGAAGGGAAGTTGAGCAGAGATACAAGCAGAGAGAGTCCACTCTGAGTCAGATTTCTTCCACAAAATAATTCCCAAACGTGTATCAGTGACTTTAGAAAACTGAAGGATTAAGGAAGAAAGGATGACAAGAATGAGAAAAAGAAAAAAAAAGAGAGAGAGAGAAAAAAAAAGATAAGAAAAAGAACAGTAATAAAAGAGCGGTGAAAGTAAAGATTTATTTATTTATTTTTTTATTATGTCATTAGCTATGTGGGGGGAGGGAGAGTTATTTATTTATTATTATTTAATTAGCTATGCGGTGGTGGAGGGAGGTAGAGGAGCTGCCTGAGCAGAGGCAGCTTGTTGGCTACTTAGAAAGAAAAAAGGCCAAAGGTTTCAGAAGGGAAAAACTTAGAATGAATGATACCCCCTGGGACAGGAATCTCGGTAAAGAAAGAAACTCAGCAGGGGAGCCTGCTAGGAGCTGGTCCCCAGGGACTGGTTATGAGGGGGAGGGGGGTGCGCTTTGGGAATAATAATTTAAAAAAATTTTTTTCCCTTTATTTTTACTCTATTTTTTAACCCAAATTAAGTTATAGTCACCTCCTTGGTGTCACCACTAGGACCACTTATTGGCTGGCCTACTAAAGGCAGAAAATCCTACTGTTTCCAGTCGATGTGGTCGGAGCTAAAGGCACTAGCAGCTTCTCAGTCCACCATCTTCCGAGAACCCGAGCATTCTATATTTTATCTGACAATCTCACTGTATGCATACATACCCCCAAATTCCCCCCACCCCAGATAATATGTAAAAGGACACACACTGATTGGTGCATTAATTCCCTCAACTCTAGGTGGTAAAGGTACATTTAAATTTTTGATTTTGTAGACCCATGGGCTAAGAGCATTTATTTATTTATTTTTTTCAAATCTCCTCCTCCTCGATCTTCTTTTTATTGCCATCAGGATTATGCTGGGGCTAAAGGGCTGCACAATGAATCCACTGTGCCTGGTGACCAATTTTACATTTCTTTGATAGTATAGAGAAAAATTGAGAGGGGAATAACAATAGAGAGGCACAGAGAAAGAGACACCTGCAGCATTGCTCTACCACTTTGAAGCTTCCTCTCCTGCAGAATGGGACCGGGGTCTTTGTGTATGGTTATACATGCCCTTAACTCCATGTGTCATTGCCTTCACCCCAAATCTTCTAACTCAACTACAGACTTCAAATTCAGACTGTAGATATAATTTCAGATGAGTCTTTTGACTTTGACCCTCAAATTTGATCCACAGTCAACATTCCACATTGGTTACATTGCTCCAGGTTTACTATATAATTGCCAATCTCAAAGACCAGCCCAGAGAAAAATCAGTCTGTTTCTCTGAACTTTAGTTTCCTTGTGTGTGAGGAAACTGTATAACAAATACCACATCTTTTGCATAAAATATATAGACACATATATTTCTTCATTATTTCTATGTCTGCAGTACTAGTAGTCAAGCTGGATAGAATTGGGACAAATAAAAATTGTGTCTATAAAGGATAAAAGTATGAACAGGTAAAATCAGGTGGTAGTGTATCTAGTTAAGTATAGATGTTATAGTGCATAAGAATCTAGGTTCAAGCCCATGGCCCCCACTTGCAGGAGGTAGAAATCGTCATGAATGGGAAAGCAATGCTGCAGGTGTCTCTTTCTCTCTTCTTCTCTATCTCCTTTCCTCTCAGTTTCTTTCTGTCCCTATCCAAAAAATGAATAAATAAAATATTTTTAAATGTCATTTTTAAAAAGAGTATTACCAGGATAATGCTTTTTATACTATTTAATTTAGGAAACACATAAGTGAATTATGTATCCAATTAATCACCCGTGAAGTACTGTTGAGGGTGAAATAAGGTACACTTATGGAGTATTTACAACATGATACTTCTTTTCCCCTGCAACATTTGTGAATTCTAAAAGAGACCTAAATTGTGTCTGACACCCAATGACCCATACCCCCAGAAGGCTGAATATCATCAGAGCTCTCTCAGGGTAATGACTTAATATTTACCCACCTGGAAGTCCATGGTTACTTTGCTTCCATATCTTCTGTATGCTTTCCCCTTCTGCCTTGTCCAACCATGCCAAGTTCAAGTCGAAGCTTTAATAACTTTGTTCTAGCTCACTACTTCCCACCATTTTGTCTTTTTACTACTTAAGTGCTATGCCTCCCCCTACAGTGAGCCAGAACCTTATTATATCTTAAATTAAACAACTTAAAGAATAGCAGCAGTCAAGGATTGTGCCAAAGGAAGGAGTTAGCTCTGCATGCATGTGGTCATGTGGTAAATCAAGAAAGTGAAGGCATTTAGGAGGACTTCGATGAATGCTAGTAATCTAGAGATCCAATTGTCATTTACTGCTGGTTTCCAGGAACCTCTTGGGTTGACTTCATAGAGTTTCTTGGAAGATCACTCTGAGGCTGGATTTATTTGTGTTGAGAGTCACTCTTCAGGGATGAAGACAGAAGAGAAAGGAAGAATGACAGAACAGTTGTAGTGCAGATTTTGTGAGGGATGACTCAGAAAGGACTTGGATAACAAGAGAAAAGAATTTAAGAGTTTTAGGGCAGTAAGTAAGGAAGCTGCCTTAGATAAATAGTCCATCCTACACAGGCAAACATTTATTTTGGGGATTCAGAGTTCACTGTGTCTCTAACATATACTTATTGAAAGACCCAAGGTAACATTTTTCTGAGCTTATATAATGAGACACTTCATGTCCTTGACAAATTAGAGAGCCTCTAAGAGTCCATTCCATCAACTATAAATTATACTTCTCAAAAACCACTCCCAGGAGTTCAGTGAAACATGACAGTGATTGGGACTCTAGAATAAGCACACATGAGTCACTATCCCAGTTATTTCACCTGCTATATGTGTGAGTTGGGGGCAAAAAATGTAATCACTTTATTATCTTAATGTGTATCTTAAAATTACTTACCATGATCCTTTAATTACTTAGTTTAATCTATATAAAATTTACATAATAATACTTGGAACTTAAGAAATGCTTAGTAAAGGTATTTGGAGTAGTTATGGTAATGTTAGTAAGAGGTAACACATGAAAATATAGGGCAAAGTTTGGCACATACATGGCCCTTATATATGATAGTTAAAGTTACTTTGGCTTTTCCAGACTTCAGAACCTGCTCTCAATTATATCTATCCCAATTCCTGCCTCAGTTCAACAATTTCATTGAGATAAGAACTCCATCCCTAACAGTGAGTGTAGTGTGAAAGTAGTCTTGTTGTTCTGTGAGGAGGGGGTGGTTATGAATGGACATTTCTTCTTTATTTATTATTTTTTATTTATTGGATAGAGACAGACAAAAATCATGAGGGAAGGGGGAAATGTAGAGGGAGAGAGAAGGAGTAGTGTGTAAGTGTGTGTATGTGTGTGTGTGTGAGAGAGAGAGAGAGAGAGAGAGAGAGAGAGAGAGAGAGAAAGACCGAGACCAACAGTACTGTGTTACCACTTGGGAAGCCTCCCCCTCACCACCTTGGGTAGGCCTGAGAGCTTGAACCTGGGTCATTGCATTCAAGCAAGTGTGCCAGCACCTTACCCTCATTTCTTGTTGGCTATGGTTTCCAATTCTTCAGGACTGTACACATTCCTTGGATTTCTGAGCTTATGCTCATGTTCCTGCCAGATCTGGAGTCTAGCTGTGAGTCCAAATCTGTCCTTGCTCTTAATTTTTTTTTCATGATTCTTAAGATTCATTTCAAACATGACAGGTCTAACCTGACACTGTGATACTACCATTGATGTGATACAGAATATTTCCTGTGCATGTTACTTTTTGTGCACAGTGACCAGTTCTTGGTCAGCTAAACCTACTAAGGCTAAATTGGATTAGCTTCATGACTGTTGCCCACTTCTAGGGGACTGGTTCTCATCTGGCCTTGGACTTTGTTGACCTTTCCTGGCTTATTCTCCTTGTGCCCCTCCACCTGGTCCCAGTTTAAATTGTTAGGTTATCTTCCATTCAAAATTTTTACTACTCCCAATTGTAAGTATAAGTCACTGCATTATAGAGAAGGACGATGTCTCAAAGATTCAGCAGAAATGGTCTGGGACCAGAGTTTTCTTCAAAGTTTAATAATGTACAGGTTGGGGCCTGGTGATGGCGCATCTGATTGAGCATGTACATTACCACATGCAAGGATTTAGGGAGGAGTTCCAGCTCCCCACCTGCAGGGCGCAGCGGGGGCTGGGTGGGGGCTTCACTAATGGTTAGAAAGGTATGCAGGTGTCAACCTTTCACTCTCCCTTTCTATCTTCCCTTTTTCCCCCCTCTCAATTTCTCTCTGTATCCTATTAACTAAAATAGAAAGAAAAAATGGCTATCATGAGTGGTGGATTCATAGTCCTGGCAATGAGCTTGATGTTAATAAAAAAACATATTAAAAAAGAGAGAGATTTGAAGACTCAGACTTATTTTTACATTCACTTTATTTTTCTTTTTAAAAAAATCTTAGGAAAAAAGGAAGGCATTCAAAAACAGTAACAGTTGTTGGTGTGACTTAGAATGGAAATGGAGGCAGGACCATAGGGGAAAAATGAACAAAATATTGTATATATATATATATATATATATATATATATATATGTGTGTGTGTGTGTGTGTGTGTAGATATAGATATATGGTTATAGATAGAATGTCAAAGTAAATTTTGAACCTAGGAAGAACTACTGCAGTTTCTTTTTTTTTTTTTTAATTTAAGAAAGGATTAATTAACAAAACCATAAGGTAGGAGGGGTATAACTCCACACAATTCCCACCACCCAATCTCCATAACCCACCCCCTTCCCTGATAGCTTTCCCATTCTCTATCCCTCTGGGAGCATGGACCCAGGGTCATTGAGGGTTGCAGAGGGTAGAAGGTCTGGCTTCTGTAATTGCTTCCCCGCTGAACATGGGCGTTGACTGGTCGGTCCATACTCCCAGTCTGCCTCTCTCTCTCCCTAGTAGGGTGGGTCTCTGGGGAAGCTGAGCTCCAGGACACATTGGTGGGTCTTCAATCCAGGGAAGCCTGGCCAGCATCCTGGTGGCATCTGGAACCTGGTGATTGAAAAGAGAGTTAACATACGAGGCCAAACAAATTGTTGAGCAATCATGGGCCCAAAGCTTGGAATAGTGGAGAGGAAGTGTTAGGGAGGTACTCACTGCAAACTCTAGTGTACTTCTGCTTTCAGGTATATATTTTGCAGTAGTTTATGGATACGTGTGAACATAAGCTCTCTCTCACAGAAACTGGTGTATATCTAGGTTATGGGACTTTGTTAGAAAGTGAACCACCTGAGATGAAATTAGAGTGTACTATAAAAGGAAAGGTCTCACCCGACTACTGCAGTTTCTAATGGAGGGAATGAGGACATAGAACTCTGGTGGTAGGGATATTATGGAATTAATTATACCCCTAAAATCTTATGATTTTGTGAATCATATTAAATCACTAATATTAATACAAAAACAAAATAAAAAAAAACAATCTTAGTAAATATCAATATTTCCTGACTCCTACTCCAATCTTAGTTCTCTTCTATGTCTGCTTTTTATACTTTTCTAGAGAAAAATGCAACAAGTTCATCTATTCTGATAGAAAGACTCAGGATGTGGCATTTATGAAACAACTGTTGAATACTTGCATAAGGTTTATTTAGGTTACTGGTGAATTATGTCTCAGAAAGAAGTCTTTCTAACTATTTCTATTCTCCAAGTAACATTTTGGGAGGTTTCATTGTAGTGATCTGCTAAATAAAGATGTGAACTTAAAATCCATCAAATTTTGGGCTTTGAAGAGAGGAACGTTAACACTCAGAATACAAAGTTGATTTAGTACCCTGAAATCATCCTGCCTTTGGCTTGTGATTTGGCTTTTATTGCTGAGTATGGAAAAACTGGCTAAAATTAAAATGAGGTTAATTGGGCTGGAGCTATTATGTTTATGTGTATATATATTTGAAAAGTATTAGTAGAAAATGTTAAGTATGCATATCTTAGATTATCACTTTGCTCTTCATGAACAACCTGGTGAACGAAGAAACTTGGAATTTCACAATCAACAATAATTCATGCAATTATTCACTAACATAAGGCGAGTTTCATCCTCTTGCTTTTGGTAATATTTATTTACTTATCTATTTTTCATGAGAGAGAAGTCAGAGCACTTCTCTAGCATATGTAGTGCTAGGATTTAACCAGTGGCCTTACATCTACGTTCTGTGCTCTACCAGCTAAGCCAGCTTCCTGGCAACCACAAGGCACTCTTAAATAAGTGATGGAAGATACTGAAGTAAAAAACATCTGCTTTTGCAGAACTTAAAATTTTAAAGGTAGATTTGAGTGACAAAGAGAGAAAAACAGTAAAAGAAAAAGAGGTATCTTCACAGGACTATCCCACCACCACCATGTGGGACTGGGGTGGTGCTGAAACCCAGGTCCTAACACATCTTAAATATGTGCTTTACTTGGGTAGTTATCGCCCATCCCTAGAGCTAACATTCTTACTCTTAGATTTCAGAAATCCAGAAATAAGAAATATGAGCAAAATGTTTTTCAGCTGCAAATCTATTGTTGAGGACGATTATGACTTGTCATGTGGAAGAATTGCAAACTTAAGAGTCAGAGGAAAGGCACAATAATAAATCTATGCAAGGTGCACTCATGACCTGTGACTGGAGTAGAGGAACTGTATCATTGCGATAGGAGGTGGAATCAACGTTAGATTATAAAGGAGGCAGGGGACAGACAGATGGTGGCTCACCCAGTATAATGCATATGTTACTATATGTGAGAATTTGGGTTCAAGCCTCTATTCCTCACCTGAAAGGCGGGGGCTTTATGAACAGTTCAACAGTGCTGCAAATGTCTATGTTTCTCTTTTCCTCTCTTTCTCTGTCTCTCACTCTCTTTCCAAAAGAAAAAAAGAAGGAAGGGAAGGTAGGAAGGGAAAAAGAAAGAAAGGGAGGAAGAAAGAAAGGAAGGGAGGAAGAAAGAGAAGAAAGACTTGTAAAGGTGACATACTTTTAATTTTTATTTTTATAAAGGTGAGTCAATATTCCAAATCAATTAGTTGAGCACAGATAACACAACTTAAGAGTTTACAAAAGTTTGAAAACAGTGACCAATCAGATGAGAAAGTCTGTACTGAGAAATTTTTCAGACTGAGAGGTGTAAATATTAATAAAGATAGATTAAACAGGTTTAAATAGCATAATGGTTATGCAAAGAAGCTCTCATGCCTGAGGCTCCAAAGTCTCAGGTTCAGTCCCCTGCACTACTATAAGCCTGAACTGAGGAGTGCTCTCATGAAAAACAAACAAAAAAGCATACTAAAAGATGGATTAACAAAAGAAACCTGTCCTCCATTTTATTTGAATCCTCCATTCATTTTATTTTATTTTCCTCAATCCATTTTATTTGTCCTCCATTTTATTTAAATCTAATCCTAGATTTAAATGACTTTCAAGAATATGATGAGGGTTCAGGTGGTGGTGCACCTTGTTAAATGCACATATTACAATGCTCAAGAACCCAGGTTTAAGTCCTTGCTCCCCAGCTTTAGAAGGAAAGCTTCATGAGTGCTGAAGTTGTGCTGCAGGTGTCTCTCTGTCTCTCTTCCTCTCCATCTCTCTTTCCCTTCTCAAGTTGTCTATCCATCCAATAATAAATAAGAAAATTTAAAATAAAAAGACTAATAACAGAAAAAGAACATACCGACATTTATTAATCTACCTCCCCCACAAAAGGTCTGATGTATAACAATTGACTTTGTTATTTATATTATTTATATCTATCTATATTCACTGAGTATTTGGCCAGCCAGAAAAAATATAATATCCGTACTATATGGATTATTGCTTCTTAATGAAAGAGAAACTTAAAAAAAAAAAAACCTAGTATAGCCACAGGCCCTTTGCAATATAACTAAAATATGCCTACTAGCCTTATGGAGACACCCCCCCCCCCCCAACTCTTCATCTGCACTAGTTTTTGCCCTATAAAGCCCTTCTTCTTCTGCCCCTCGTTCTCTTACCCACTTTTTACCTTGGTGATTAGACTCAGAAAAGGGTGCTGCACGAGGCGACTATTTTGGCTAGCTCCACATGGACCTAACTGCTGCGCTCTCACCCAACTCTGAGGTGCCTGCACGAATAAAGAATTGTGTTCCCTCTCCTCTCCGGATCTCTCCTCTCTCTCTCCTCTGCGTCGCAGCCCAACAGTATACACCACTTAAAGCTGAAAACTAAATGTGGGATAAGGAGAATAGACTTAGCTGTACTGGTTTCATACATACTAATGTCTACTTCACAACCTTTCACTTATTTTTCCAATCCTGGCCATGCCTCCCACACTCCGAGTTGTCTCTATAAGGCTTTAAATGTTGCCGGCTTAAGTAGATGTCCATTTCTAGTTCAGCCTGTTCTATCATAGTCCATATTTTTTTTATAGGAAAGACTCTTCTGGAATTCAAGCCTTGACTGGTAAAGAACCTAATTAATTAGCATTTGTAAGATATTTCTAACTCTTTAGCAGGTTAGGAGTAATTAGGGAAGCAAGTCAAGTGTCTCTCTGCTGATTTCTTTTCCTTCTCCTTCTGGAGAAACTGAAATTGAAGTTGACTTGAATGAACTTGAACATGTTACACTGCCCTTATTTTTCATTAAATAGATTAAGAGGTCTCCTAGGTTTCACATGAGAAACATTTTCCAAACATCAGTTACTTCTCCTATAGCCTATATAAATCCACATTCATAAATAATGCAGGCTTATAATCGCCACAAAGGGCAAAGTGTTTGAAAGCCACAGATGAAATCTCCTGTATTCTTACATCTATCTCTGACAAGAAATTCCCCTTTTCTAGATAACTTGGACATTACAATTATCTCAGGATACCCAACTTCTTTGTACGTAAGACATAATTTCAATTTCCTAAAAATTGTAGAATTTAAATATCTTATTTTTTAATTTTACATCTAGACTGAACTTTTAAAATGTTTTCTCTTTTTTTTCACACAGAAGATTAATCACACAAATTTTACCACACAGAAGAGAAATTACTTTTGGGGAATAATAACAGAAACCTGGATGTTTTAAAAAGATGGTAATTCATTGTTCTCTCAAGTTTCAGTGGTCTGGAGGTTAGCTTTCTATAGTTTTCAGGATGTTTCTAAAATATAATCTATGTCCCAGGCATGTCCTGTCTTTTTGCTGTGACATTATTACTATGTTATCAACATCTTCATGGTGTGAGGCAGTCATTGCAAGTCCACACAGCAAGTGTATATTCCAGATAAGAAGAAGAAAAGCGAATGGGTAAGAGAACAACAAGTAAATCAGTATTTTATTGATGCAAATTTGGAAAACATTAGTTTTACATCAGGGCACCTTATACCAACAACAAAATCAGGTTTCTTATTAAGGGCTGAATGGATGATGAGTAAGAAATTTTCAGTTTCAGGAGTCTGGCAGTATTGCAGCAGGTTAAGTGCAGGTGGCGCAAAGCGCAAGGACCAGCGTAAGGATCCCCTTTCGGGCCCCGGCTCCCCACCTGCAGGGGAGTTGCTTTACAGGCAGTGAAGCAGGTCTGCAGGTGTCTATCTTTCTCTCTCCCTCTCTCTCTTCCCCTCCTCTCTCCATTTCTCTCTATCCTATTCAACAATGATGACAACAATAATAGCTACAGCAATAAAACAACAAGGGCAACAAAAGGAAATAAATATTTAAAAAAAGAAAAGAAATGATCAGTTTCTATCACACACCATGCCTGGTTGTATAATTTAAATATGAACACATGGCTCAACAATAATTACTACTATTTTTTAATAGGAATATTGTCAAAACCAATCCCCCCAGTGGTCATAGCCACTTGGGGTTCCTGGTGACATAAGAAAATACAGAGACCATTTTGTCTGGAGTAATATGAAGAAATTTCTGCTTGCCACAAGGTATCTAATAAAGACCCATATAAAACAAATGCAGATAGAGAAGATATCTTTGTTTTTTAATTTCCTTATTGGGGAATTAATGTTCTACATTTGACAGTAAATACAATAGTTTGTACATGCACAACATTTTTCTCAGTTTTCCATATAATACAATCCCCACTAGGTCCTCTGTCATCCTTTTTGGGCCTGTATTCCCCCCCCCCCCAACCCCTACCCACCCCAGAGTCTTTTACTTTGGTGCAGTACTCCAACTCCAGTTCAGGTTCTACTTGTGTTTAGAGAAGATATCTTGAAGGTATTAAAAGTTGGAATATTTTTTTAACTTCACAGAGATGCTTTCCAGAATATTTACCAGCAATGGCCTTGGAAGAGAAGGGACAAAACATGATGTCTTGGTACTTGCAGAGCAAAAATGTGCCCTTATTCTAGGTCTTCCCATTGGATTTATGTCCTTTTAAACATACAGAAACATATCTGAATGAGTGTTATTTAAGGTGTAAGATATCAATCAGATTGTATGTCAAGGAATACAGGAGGCTAGGGCTCCAGTCAAAACATACACTAACAGCAACATCAAAACAAATGATAATTGTATAGTTATTTGATTTTGATCTTTTAAAAATATTTCCACTTCAGAAAGATAATGACAGATGTTTGTATAGGGAAGATGCAAGAAAATGAATGGCCATGTTCTGGAATTTGATGTAAGAAAAATGTCCAGTGGAGAGTAGGTTATCAAGTACTCAGTCAGTGTTAGTTCCCTGTCCTCTTAGTAGTTCTAGAGCTGGAAAATCTAGTAAATGCCAGATCATTCCAGAAAGGCATTTTATTTCAACTCCTTTTGTGCTATCATCCAGAAATAATGAGAGAAGTGGAGGCAAAAGAGCCAAAGTCTTTATCATTCCAAGTGCCAAGATCTTTGTTAGGACAACAATTAGAAAATAGCTTCTCTGCTGTTTCAAGGAGAAATTATTCCATCATATTTATGAGTTAATTCTTATCCAGAAGCTATTTCTTTTTTAAGATCCTTTTAGTTTTTTTTTTTAAAGTTACCTTTAAATGCAAATAAAGACAACGACAAGATACAACTTCACTCCTGTGAGAATGTCATACATCAGAAAAGGTAGCAGCAACAAGTGCTGGAGAGTTTGTGAGGACAAAGGAACCTTCCTGCACCGCTGGTGGGAATGTAAATTAGTCCACCCCCTGAGGAAAGCAGTCTAGAAAACTCTCAGAAGGATAGAAGTGGACCTACCCTATACCCTGCAATTCCTCTCTTTGGGATATATGCCAAAGAACCAAACATACCCAACCAAAAAGATTTGTGTATACCCATGTTCATAGCAGTACAATTTGTAATAGCCAAAACCCAGGTCTCCAACAACAGATGAGTGGCTGAGTAAGGTATGGTCTATATACATGACAGAATACTACTCAGCTGTTAAAAATGGTGAATTCATTTTCTTCACCATGCCTTGGGTGGAGCTTGAAGGAATCACATGAAGTGAGATAAGTCAGAAATGGAAGGAAGAATACGGGATGGTCTCACTCATAGACAGAAATTGAAAAATAAGATCAGAATGGAAAGCACAAAGCAGAACTTGGACTGGAGTTGGTGTATTACATTTAAGTAAAAGACTTTGGGGTGGGTAGGAGGAGGGTTCAGGTCCTGGAAGACAGAGGAGGATCTAGTTGGGTTTGAATAGAAATGTGGAAATCTGAGAAATGATACACATGTACAAACTACTGTATTTTATTTTACTGTTGACTGTCCCAATAAAGATTTTTAAATGTATCTTTATTTATATATTGTGTAGAGACAGGCAGAAATTGAGAAGAAGGGGAAAATAGGGAGACAGAAAGACACCAGCAGCACTGCCTTACCACTCTCAAAGCTTTCCCCCTGCAGGTGCAGGGTCCTTGAATATTGTAATATGTGCACCACCACCTGGCTCCTCCAGAAGCTATTTCCATCAGCAAAGTGCAACTTCTTTCTCCTACCACCCACTTCTTGCCCTGTCTTGACTCCTCAGCTGCTGTTTTTCAGAGAGCATTAAGCAGAACTAATATACCCTTTGGTTCACTTCTGCTGTCTACTAAAAGAAGCTGTTGGTTCAAGAATAGGAGATGTCATTTTCCTAGTGAGATTTCCTTGTACTTGTCTTGTGTTGATGTTGTCTTTGAGTAGTCAACAGTATGCAAAGTTCAGAAGTTGTTGTTAAAGATAGCACATGGAAGCTAAATTTCATTTGTCCCTTGGGATATATGCTGTTAATTAAAGGCAGAGTCTAAAGATTTTTCACTTAGTGTATGCATTGTCACACAGGAGAGAATTAGAAATCCAATGAATGTATTTGAACTTCATGTCAATCATTATACATTTGAGTGAAAGTGATAAGATATTTGTTATATGTTACATTTAACACAGGTGAATAATATACTGCTTAAAATGCTCCATCCCACTCCCCCTTGTGCAGAAATTCCCATCTTTCTAGCATGGCCTCTAAGATGTAATGTGAGTTGGTCTATGGCCATTTACGTATTCTGACTCGTGTTTTAGCACTTGTTAATATATATCTGTTTTATATCTAGGCATATAAAGCAAAAAATAGAAACTCCTTTTGCAGGGGTGGGGGTGGGGCTTAGGCACTAAAGATCAAGCCCATTTAGTTTAATGCAGGAATTCCTGGAATTGGGCATGTTGACTAAATTAAGATCTGTGAGGTATTATCCCTAGAGTTTCATGCCTTATATTGGTTATGCTCCTTGTCTGTCATGAACCCAATAACTTACTGGTCTGTGTCTCACTTTCTACCTCTATAGTAATAACAGGACTTAGTGCATTATTTTTTGGAAGACACAGAGACAAAGCTGCAGTCATTTTCATGAAGCTTCCTGGAGTTACTGTGACACTGGCATTTCAGCTCTCAGACCTTTACTTTTCCTTCAGTACCTTCAAGGGAGGGGATCTAGCAGTGTTACATGTTTGAAATAGTCAGCAGTTTCAGGTCCGCACTGATTTCCAGATGAAAAATAAAGCATAAATGAAAGGACCAATAAAGTAAACTGGACATACTGGTGAATCCCTTCCAGGCAGCTCATTCTTAAAGTTTTGAAGAATAAGTGTGTGTGTGTGTGTGTGTGTGTGTGTGTGTGTGTGTGTGTGCGCTTTTGTTTAAGACATACTGTAAAGATTCATGATATGCAATGCACTAAAATGATTTATGAGTCTGCAGCATATTTTAGTACAGATATTTCAAAGACAACTTGACAAAACATTTTAAATAAGATATAACCGTGGAGAATATTTCTCATTTAGTTCTCAGATAATTGTTGCAATTAAATAATTAAGTCATATTTCTTCATTAAATGCATTAAATGTAATTACAAAATACATTTTATTCTGTTGATGTTTTATGTGAAATTCAGAGACATTATATCAGTACCTTTATAATTATTTCTGAGGATGCTCTGATTCTATTCTTCTTAAAGGATTACAGTATGTTTTCCAGAAAATCATGGGCTAAGTCCTGTTATTGTAGAGGTAACCAAGAAATGGGATAACTACAATGATTTGTTTAAGGCAGTGTATTGTAGAACAGCTCAATTGCTGCACCAGGTGAGTAAACTAAAGCTCTCTACTTAAAATCAGTCACAGATCTGCATAGAGGGCAAGGCAAAATAGATTTTGCTACTGTTAATTTAAAACATTTTAGTTCAGTAATAATTTATTTCACACATCATCAAATGGAAGTGGGTTTCTACCAAGAAAAAAATAGGGAAACAAAAGGTCCTGCCTCTGGTGTTGTGACAGGGTGGTTCTCTTTAAGTGGAGCATGTCTCCTTAGTTCACCACTGTCTATACTCCACTCTTACCTGGTCCAGAGCCCAGCCATTGCATCCATTCATATTACCTGGCTGATCTCTGTGGCTACTTAAGGTTAAGATTACTGAACAACATATTTTCTCTCTGCATAGTTCCTTGAGACCACTGTCTTGTCATCTACATCCTCCTAACATAGTTGATTGCTTTTTCTGTCATTTTCACTCGACCAATTGAATCTATTTCCCTTCCTCTCTCTTTTTTTTAAAAAAAATTATTTATAAAAAGGAAACACTGAAAAAACCATAGGATAAGAGGGATACAATTCCCACCACCAGAACTCCTTATTCCATCCCCTTCCTAGAAAACTTTCTAATTCTTTATCCCTCTTGAAGGATGGACTCAGGTCATTATGGGGTGCCGAAGGTGGAAGGTCTGGCTTCTGTAATTGCTTCTCTGCTGAACATGGGTGTCGGCAGGTCAATCCATATGCCCAGCTTATGCAGGGATCTGGCGAAGTGGAGCTCCAGGACATATTGGTGGGGTTGTCTGCCCAGGGAAATCCAGTTGGCATCCGTGTAAGCATCTGGAATCTAGTGACTGAAAAAAGAGTTAACATACAAAGCCAAACAAAGTGTTAGCTAATCATGAACTAAAGGTTGGAATACTGCAAAGATTTAGGGTCTCTGTTTTGAAGATAGCTAGTGGACCTATTTTAGTTGTATTCCAAAGGGTCCATGACTATACTAATTTTTTTTCCTTAGCCTGACCTCTGATATACAGGTGGACCCAAGTTATTGTCTGGGGAGATTTTAAATCACTCTTGTAATACTTTTCACCTCTGCTAATTCTGAGTCTCACTTAATGAGTGTCTGGAAAAATTCTTTCCAATATACTTTTTTTAAAAATAAGGAGTACTGTACTTACCATTAGACTGTTCACACATGGCTACTGATCATTGGGGAAAATCTTGCCTAATAAGCACTTGAATGAATGAATGAATGAGTAGATAGATTAGGAGAAAAGTATGATTTACTATTATGAATTTGGATGGAAACCATTTTCTACTCTCCCCCTCCTTGAAGTAGAGAAAATGAATACTGAAAATCGTCTGTAGTGACTTTTTCTTGGTACTTACCTAGAATGCAGCATGTGCTCCACTGTCAGTCTGCTCAGCAATTGCTTCTAACCCAAAAACTATTTGAAAGGGTGGGATGCAGCTTTCTTTTTCTTTCCCAAAGGAACTCGAAGCAGTCAATAAGATTAAACCACTGGTATAACTGAATGATCATTTTGTCTTTAAGAATAGAAAAGAGCAAGTCTCTGGGTATTAATCATTACAGTTCAAGTGGTGAATTTAGTGTTGAATTTCTAATAGTGAAGAAAATTCTAGCCCCCTTAAGAGAAGCATTTATTAATTAAGACATTGCAATTAGCCAGGGAATTAAAAAGTACTTCTTGATTTGATCATTTACAGATAAATTTTAGTTGACTTTTGTTTTAACTAGACATTCTGCCATCTGTAAATAATTTTATTTCACATACACCTTTTCAACAACTAGACTTCTTTTCTTCTTGATCATTGCAATTTCACACTGCTTCATGAAGTCAAATTCCAGATTTATTCTAGTACTTAAAAAAATAATGAAGTAATACCTTAACTAGCTTAAAAAAAAAGAAAGAAAGAAAGAAAAGAAAAAAGCTAACATAGAAGAAGAAACAGCAGTCCTTGTGCCTCTTTCTTATTGCTCTTTCTAGAGACAGTCAGTTCAAACAATTTTTATTTATCTCTTAAATTAACTTACTAGTTATACATTTAGTTTTTGTTGCATTTCTTTGTGTACTGATTTGGCTTACTCCTTGTTATGGTAGGCTTAATTCTAGTATCATCCCTGCATCATACTCCCTATATGCCTGTCATATACCATACTTTACTACTCCAGTTTGAGAGACGACCTTTTTCTGCAGCATAAATGGAACTGAAAGGATACAAATGCATTCTTTTGCATGTCAGTATCTAATTTTCCTCAAACCTGTGTGTCTTCTTGACATATTTATTGAAGGTTAGTTAGGGTGGATTCTGGCCTTTTCTTCTGTTACACTGGTTCGTAGTCCTGCTTTAATGACAGTAACATGTTGCTTTGATTATGATAGCTGTTTAACATACTTGAGAATCATGTCTCTTTTTATTTTTCACAAGTTACTAAAGGAAGGTGCTTGATTATTTATTTGAGAGCACTAATTCATCTTTTTTAATAGTTACACACTTTATATTATTTATAGATTTCAGATAGAAACAGAGAGAAATTGAGAGGAAATGAGATAGAGAGAGGGGGAGGGGGCAAGGGAGAGAGGGAGAGAGAAAAAAATTTATAGAACTGCTCTACCACTTGTGAACTCCCCCCCTCCCCGCAGGTGGGGGCAATTCTTTTATCTTAATAGAATAACTTAAAGCAGTATTTTCTTATTAAAAGTACTTTAGTGATATCCTAAAATTTTAGATATGTTATATCTTAATATTTATCTCAAAGAATTTTCTGATTTTTCCTTTGGCCTTATGTAAATATATATTGTTTGATTTCCACATATTTATGAATTTCTCACTTTTCCCTTTGAGTTTTAACTTCATTGCATTATTGTGAGTATATATATATGTGTGTGTGTGTATGTATTTGTATTTATATCCCTTAAAAATCCACTGAAGTTTATTTTATGTCCAACACAGTCTATTCTAGAAATTGCTTCACTGTATATTCTTCTCTCATGTATTCTTCTCTCATTTAAGTTGGTTTAAGTGTTGGTTCAGTCATCTATTTCTTTGTTGATCATCTTTCTAGTAGTTTAATTTCTTACTAAAAATTGGATATTAAAGTCCACAACTTTTATTATTAAAGTATTCATTGCTTTTCATTTTCCCCATATATTTTATTAATTGCATATATACCTACAATCAATATAACTTAATGATATTATAATAACTTTTATTATCTTTATTTATTTGATAGAAACAGCAATAAATTGAGAGGAAGGGGGATATGGAGAGGGAGAGAGGCAAAGAGAACTTGCAACACTGCTTCACCACTTGTGAAACTTTCTTTCTGCAGGTAGGGACTGGGGGGCTTGAACCTGGGTCCTTGCACAATGCAACATGTTCTCTCAACTAGTTGTGGCACCATCTGGCCCCACCTTTTTATCTTCATAAAATATCCCTCATTACTTTTTTAGCATTTTGTTTTAAAATCTTTTTTTGATTGATTAAAGTATAGAACTCTAGTCTTCTTGTGGTTATTATTTCCTTGCTAAAAGTACTTCATCCTTTAACTTTCAACCTATTTTTATCCTTGAAACTAAAATCATCAGCATATAGATGGTAGTTTCCATAAGACTCTCTTTTTTATGGTGTACATATCAACTATTAAATTCCACCAACTGAAGGTTGATTACTCTATTGTTTTAAACAACAATATCTTAGTGTGTAAATTGTTCCATGTACTAAACCATCCAAATTGAGGTTCCTTTGAAGAAATAGTTCTTGAGATCAGTGCTTGATATCTGTTCCAAGCACAAATATTTCTACCAGCAGTGCTAATAGAGTGTGATCTTATTTTCCATAATGGGAAAAAGAATCTTCCCCTGTTCTTCTGAACAAAGCTCTCAGCTCAGTTTAACCTTTAAGTCCAGTGAAACTATCAGTATTTTCTTGGCTATTTTTTCTTTATTTTTTTTTAATTGGAGGGATTACTGGTTTACAGTAAATACAGTTTTTGATATATGTTCAAAATTTCTCAGTTTTCTGCAAAACACTCTTAACCCTTAGCCTAGGTCCCCCTCCACCATCATAAACAATGACCAGAAAGCTCCCCTAGTATAGTCCTTTACTTTGTTAAATACACCTAGTCCGAGTTGTACTTTGTGTTTCCCATTTCTGTTCTTATTTTTCAACTTCTGTCCATGAGTAAGATCATCCCATATCCATCCTTCTCTTTTTGGCTTTTCTCACATGATTCCTTCAAGTTCCAACCACTATTAGGAGTCTCTTCGGGTGGTAGTTTCTTTTGCTGTGCAGAAGCTTATAAATTTGACATAGTCTCTTTGGTTTATTTTGTTTTAGTCTCCTTGCAATTGGACTTGAGTCATTAAAGATGCCTATAAAACTTATATGGAAAAGAGTTCTGACAATATTTTTCTCTTAAGTATTTGATAGTTTCTTGTTTAACACCCAAGTTCTTGAGCCATTTAGAGTTTATTTTTGTGTGTGGTGAAATGTAGTGGTTCAGTTTTATTCTTCTGCATGTTTCAGCCCAATTTTCCCTATGCCATTGGTTGAAGAGACTCTCCTTCTCTTCACTATTTTTTTTCTCCTAAACAATAGACATTTATTTTTCACAGGTATGGAAGCCGAGAGTCCAATATCAAAGTGCCAGCATTAATAGTTTCTAGTGAGACCTCTCAATTTGCACACAAATGTCATTCAGCTAAGTATTTGCATGACCTTTCCTTTCTGTGTGTATTCCTGTTCTCTCTCTCTCTTTTAAAAATAATTTTTATTTATAAAATGGAAACACTAGGGAGTTGGGTGGTAGTGCAGCGGTTTAAGGGCACATGGTGCAAAGTGCAAGGACCTGAGTAAGGATCTCAGTTCAAGCCCCTGGCTCCCCACCTGCAGGGGAGTCCCTTCACAAGTGATGAAGCAGGTCTGTAGGTGTCTGTCTTTCTCTCTCCCTCTCTTGTCTTCCCCTCTTCTCTCTATTTCTCTCTGTCCTATCCAACGACGACAACAATAGAAAAAATAAATAAATAAATAAATGGAAACACTAACAAGACCATAGGATAAGAGGGGTACAATTTCGCAAAATTCACACCACCAAAACTCCGTATCTCATCCCCTCCCCTGACAGATTTCCTATTCTTTATCCTACGGGGAGTATAAACCCAGGATCATTACATGGTGCAGAAGGTGGAAGGCCTGGCTTCTGTAATTGCTTCCCCACTGAACATGGGCGTTAATAGGTCTACCCATTTTCCCAGCTTGTTTCTCTCTTTCCCTAGTGGGGCAGAGATCCGGGGAATTGGGGCTCCAGTACACATTGTTGGGGTCCTCTGTCCAGGGAAGTCCGGCTGACTGGTAGCATCTGGAACCTGGTGGCTGAAAAAGAGTTAAGCTATGAAGTAGATCAAACTATTGACTAATCATGAATGTAAGGGTTGGAATATTGCAGATGAAGATTTGGGGTCTCCATTTTTTTAAAAAGTTAGTAGGTCTATTTTAGGTATAATCCAAGAGGCCCATGACTTTACTAGTTTTTGCCTGAGCCTGACATCTGATATGCCGGTGAACCCAAGTTATTGTCTGGGGAGATGATGTCATGGCTGGAAAAGGAGCTAGAAAGCTGATCCAGCTCTCTTGACTATTTTTTAACCATCACTTCTATTGTCTTTGGGAGTGTTGCTTCAGGTTTAAAAATTTCCACTTTGTGGGTGGGGGTAGATAGCATAATGGTTATGCAAACAGACTCTCATGCCTGAGGCTCCAAAGTCCCAGGTTCAGTCCTCTGCACCACCATAAGCCAGAGCTGAGCAGTGCTCTAGTGTTTCTGTGTCTTTCTTTCTCTGCACCTCGCTCAAAAATAAAATAAATAAAATACTTTAAAAAATACAAAAAAAAGAAATTTTATTAAAAAAATTCACTTCATATTCCAAGTAAAGTTAGTTATTTTGGGAAGTGATTAGAATCTATATACTTTTTAACATGTTACACTCTGCAGCTAAAACTTACTGAGCAACGCTGGGAAACAGAGTATGATAATAATGAACCACTTTTCTTTTTTATTTTTTAATATTTTATTAGTTATTTACAAATGATTGACAAGATTGTGGGATAAGAGGGTTACAATTCCATACAATTCCCACCACAAGAGTGTCATACCCCATCCCTCCATTGGATGTGTCCTATTCTTTATCCCTCTGGAAGTATGGACTAAAGATCTTTATGGGATACAGAAGATGAAATGTCTGACTTCTGTAATTGTTTCTCTGTTTAACATGGACATTGAGAGATTGATCCATACCTCAAGCCTGTTTCTATCTTTCCCTAGTGGCTCTGGAGAGGTGGGGTTTCAAGACACATTGGTGAGGTCCTCTGCCCAAGGAAGTCAGGCTGGTGTCATGGTAGCATCTATAACTTGGTGGCTGAAAAGCATGAAAATATAAAGCAGAACAGATTGTTTAATAATCAGGAACTTAAAGGCAAAAATATAGCTGATGAGATTTTGGGACTTTATGATTGGAAGAAATTAGGAATTCTATTTTAGGTATATTCTAAGGAGAACATGACTTTACTAATTTTTGCATGAACCCAAAGATACCATGCAGGTTGGCTAAAAGTATTACCTGGGAAAATGGTGTCAGAGTTGAGAATAGGACTAGAAGGCTGCGTCAGGGTAGAAAGTATTTCCCAAATATAGGAAGAGTATATAAATACTGGTTATTGTAGACACATCAGTCTGACTGAGGGCCCATGTCTATTCATATCTAGCACAGGAGCCTGTATAACCTCTGCATCCCTGTCAGTGTGAGCTCTTAATCCATGGTCACAGCTAGGAACATTCTAGGCTGCACTAATTTCAGAACCAGTCTTCCTTGAGTAGCAGAGTATGTTGACCCAGCCTCCCTTCTGAGAGTGGGACAGTTTCTTTTTTTTTTTTTAATATTTATTTATTCCCTTCTTGTTGCCTTTATTGTTTTTATTGTTGTAGTTATTATTGATGCCGTCGTTGTTGGATAGGACAGAGAGAAATGGAGAGAGGAGGGGAAGACAGAGAGGAGGAGAGAAAGACAGACACCTACAGATCGGCTTCATCGCTTGTGAAGCTACTCCCCTGCAGGTGGGGCTCGAACTGGGATCCTTACTCTGGTCCTAGCACTTTGCGCCACATGCGCTTAACCTGTTGCTCTACTGCCCGACCCTCATGGCAGTTTCTACCATTGTTTTTCTATACTGAATGCACCCCACAATGACTCTGGGTCCATACTCCCAGAGGGATAAGGAATAGGGAAACTATCAAGGGAGGGTATTGGATATGATAGAGCTCTGGGGGTGGGCAATGTGTGGAAATGAACCCCTCTTATCCTATGGTCTTTTCAATGTTTCCATTTTTTAAATAAAATAATAATAACAATAATAATAATAACAACAATGAAAAAAGACACCATAAAGTACTTAATCAAATATTTTCCACTTAGAACTAAGTACCCTCCTCACCTACTTACAATTTTACTTCCCTCACTTATTCTAAGTCTAACCCTGTCAAGTAAAATAAGGACTACAAAAGCTGGGTTAAGGGTAGAAACTGGAACACTCTAACAATGGTCCTTTTGGCCACTACCAGGCCACCCCATCACTGAGGGCATTAGTCAGGGAATCCTGCAATTCCCTCATAGATATAATGGGCCTAGATCTCTAACAGATCCCTCTCTACAAAGTCAGTGGTCATCTCCATCAGAAACAACATCATAAACTCACTTGTGGACCTCTACAGGACCTTGCCTAAATGAACCACTTTTCTGTGAGTGACATTTCCACAGCAGAAACTTCAATTCTCTCTTGGTGGAGGTGAGACTAATAGTCTCAGTTTTCTCAGTTTCATTCTTCTGTATGAACTATCAGCTTTGAGGTTATGTGCAGCTACAGAGCTTCAGTATTCTCAGAACTATAAAGTATTCAGTGGCGACTGGTTGTAGGTAGGAAGCCACAATCTCTCAGACACTCTCAACTTACCAGTAGATAAGTCAGGATGACAACAGTGTCAGGGGAAGGCAGCCTCTGGTTGGGAGTTGAGGAGTGAGAGCCCTGTGTTCTTGTCTTTATCAGAGTAGATCATAGTTTCTATCTATGTGTGTGTGTGGGGGGGGGCTGTGTGTCAGTCAAAATACGACAGGTTTACTATTCTCATCAGCTTTTAGTGGACTTAATTGTATAACTATTGTTTCCATTTATTTTATTTCCTTAGGCCTTTTTCCAGAGACTGAGTTGTTTTTTGTTTCCTTTCATTGGTTTTATTGGGAATAAGTTTGTGAAACTCTTTCTGTCAAGCTGCTTGTATTATCTTTGAACGTTCAAAAATTTAGGGATACATCTTAGATGTTGTCAACTGATTTGTTGCTTTTATTAATGTGAATTTGTGGGAATAACATTTTGGAATGGAAATATTTAGTCCTGTTTTTTCTCTGCTGAGCCATCCCATAAGTCCCTGAAATGGAAATATTGAATAGGATATATATTTTTTCTTTTATTATATCCTTCTGGTGTAATTGTATTCTTTGAACATCTTCTAACATGAAATTTTATCTCGTTGTTCCATTTTCTTGCTTTTTATTGAAAATAAATTATGTCTATAAAAGCCAACTTTGCCATAAGAATGTATTTGGAGTGTGTGTGTGTGTGTGTATACCCAAATCACAAAGAGGATTAATACCAGTTTTTTCATTTATAGTAGTTTAGGTAGTTTGCTATAATTTTCTTTTTGAGGAATGGAATGGAAAATTGGATTATTATTTGCTATTTGAATGCATGGAGAAGTTTTGATTTAAACAGGTGTAGCACGTAAATAATTTTTCAGCATATGTAGTTATTGGATATTCACATTTCTTTTTTGTTTGTGACTATTTTGGTGTGCATTTTTAGGGTGAAAATATGGAAAATTATAAATAGTAAAGGCCTTGCAGATCTGAATTGGAATTCCAGCTGCATTTCTTAGGAGTTGGATGACCTTGAATGTGTAGCTTTATCTCTTTCAGCTTCAGTTCTTGTCTGTAAAAGGAAGTCAAGTATTATCTCAAATTTCTTTATTCCACCCACAAAGAAAGGTAATGCATATAAGATATTTAATATTGCAACCACATTATTTAATCAGTTCCCAATAAGTAAAAACTTCCCTGCTTTTGAGAAAATAATTTATTTCACATAAAATTTAGCAGAATTAATATCTAACTATACAAAGTGTTTCCTGATATTTTTCTATTGTCCTGGATGCTCTATTTCCTGACTCATTTCTAATCTTATTAGTTTTTTAAATTAATGTTCTGTTTGTTGACCATTTGTTAATCTTTTTCAACAAATTATCTTTGGTTATACTATTGAATAATTGTCCCTCTCCTTATTTATTTCCTTCTTTCTTTTTGCTGTTGTTATTGTTGTTTGTTTGTTTCTTAGAGTAATACTTTGATTTGGGCTTATGGTAATGCTGGGTAGTGAGACCAGGACCTTGGAGTCCCAGATTAAAGTCTGTTGCTAAAGTTGTGATATTAACTGACCTTGGTTTTTCTTTTTTATTTAAGTAATTTGTTTTTTATTTGACTACAATTATAGATTTCTGCTTTCTTGTTGCTTTTTTTTTTTCCCTCAAACTGATTTCCTTGTCTTGCATAACTATAGAGAGGTTAGTAAAGTTAAACACAGTTGTTTGTTTGTTTATTTGTTTTTCCTCCAGGGTTATCACTGGGGTTCCATACCTACATGACAAATACACTGCTTCTAGAGGCCATTTTTTCCATTTTATTGTATACAACAGAAAGAATTGAGGGGGAGGAGAAGACAGAGAGGAGAGAAAGATAGGCTCCAGCAGACCTGCTTCACCGCTTGTGAAGCTACCTTCCCTGCAGGTGGGTAACCTCGGGGTTGAACCAGCATCCTTGAGTGGGTCCTTGCACTTCGTACTATGTGCACTAACCTGGTGCACTACCTCCAGACTCCAACACAGTTTTTAAAAAATGAAGACAAGCAAAGCTATGAACTTTCCTCTAAACACAGTTTTGACCACTCTCTGTAGTTTTTGAGTCATAATTATTATTCTTTTCACATTCTGCTACTGAAATCTGAGCATGTTACTAGAATAAGAATTTTAGGACTGGGATAGAAACAAGGAAACTAGATAAAGAGCTACCACAAGCACGAACTGAAAGGCTCTCTCCAACTATCTGTAACTAAAGCTATTGGAGATATCAAGTCACTTGCTCGAGGGCAATTCATTTTTCAAGAATCCTAGTTGAGTATATTCATGTTTCCTTTATCATGTTACCATATTGCCTCTTCTAAACCTCTTGTTGGCTTATTGAGAAGCTAAATCACTCCCCCAGGCCAATAATGAGTAATAAACCTTAGTACATTTTAATTAACTTTGTGAGGGAAAGCAGATTTGCAGACTACTAATACTAACACCCACCCAAAAAAAAAAAAACCTAGAATTTGTAAGAAGGAAGGTTCTGTGGTCTGGTAGGTGGCACAGTGGATAAAGCATTGAACTTTCAAGCATGAGGTCCTGAGTTCAATTCCTGGCAGCCACATATACCAGAATGATGTCTGGTTCTTTCTCTCTCTCCTTTCATATGAGTAAATAAATAAAATCTTTAAAAAAAAAAAAAGAAGGAAGGTTCTATTTGATGGCAAACTCGGGATTATCTTGTGAGGTACTAAAATCCTGTTACTAGGTCAGATGAAGAAGGAGGAATATCACTGAAAATGGAATAGAAATTTGATGAATGGTTGAATCTAACTACCTTATCAGTTTTCCAATGTTTTTTTTTCTTATCAATTTTCTTAGATATTAGATTTGATTTTGATTTTTGTTGGTGGTACCTGGGCTTTACTCAACTGCAATCCCACCTTTCTCATGAGATCATTTTCATTCTTTACATTTCAGATATATTTTGAAGTAGACACATAGAGTAAGGGAGAGACACCACAGTACCGGAGCTTCCTCTTTGTGGTGTCAGAAGTCAAATCCAGAGCTCATGACAAGATGTACATCCTGCCACATGATCTAGCTCCTATCTTCTGAATTTGATGTTTGTCAAAAAGAGAAGTTAGAACAGATGATCTCAGGTTCCTGATTATGAGGCTCACACTTTAACATTAGAAACTTCAAACTCCCTGTAAAGGAAGAAGGGGTTCTAGGGAGTTCTAAACAAGTCAGCAATAATGGCTGTGAAAATACTAATCCAGTGTATCAGTCTCAAAGATTCAGAAGCTCCCACCATTGCATACTGCATAGCCTTATCACTCATTGGCACTAAAGAGCTAGAGAACTTCACTGCTCTCTCCAGTCCTCCTATAACATACAGCCATTTGCCAGTGACCTTGTACCTTTCTCAAACACCAACTGGATGTTCACCTGTATCAATGATTCAAATGCAAGTCTATCATTTCTATAGTATTTCTACGAAGCTTTCTTTTTGACAATCTGTTTATTTATAGATATAGGTAGAAACTGAAAGGGAAAGGGGAGATAATGAGGGGGAGAAAGAGAGACACCTGCAGCACTGCATGAGAACTTACTTAAGTGCATAAATTCTGGGAATGATCTCTCTTGTTGGGTAGTATGCCAGCTCCCCTGGCTTCTGTCTCTAATCCTGCTTAACTAAGCACCAGCATGCCTGTATGGCATTGGTTTGATCCCACTCAAAGCTGCGGTCTATTTACATAAATCACTAACTAAGCACCACCCTCCCTCCAGGGCATTGGTGGTTCAGTGGTAGAATTCTCACCTGCTCCGCCCCCTCTCCTTGTCACACCCTGATTTTCACCAGTCACTTTTCTCTCCACCCTCTCTACATCACATCCTGTTTACACCCTACTTGGCAAGTATATATAAAGACAGCATTGTGAGTTTTACTTTAGTTTAGTTTTAGCATAGCTTGGTTTAGATTGTGCTGCGTTCTACATGAACAAAGAGATACTGCGTACAAGACAGCCACGAGTCCCTGGTCGTCTGTCTCCCATCAGTGAAGCTCAGCCCGACACTCTCTGTTCCTGCAAACTCAGCTGTGGCTATTTTCCTGAGCACTCTTTCTGCCTGCTTGCCTCCCCGAGGACTTCCATGCCTGGGTCTCCCAGTAGCCAAATACATGTAGCCAAGCTCTGGTAATTAACTTATGGACTCCTGGATGGCCTTGGCCTAACATATCTTTGCCCCAAGGTCTATTTTGATGTTTCTAAATAACTTCCATGTAATAAACTCCCCATTTGTTTAAACTTCAAACCAAAGTTTTTACCCTTTTTTATGATAATACTTTACAACTTGTGAAGGTCCCCACTTGCTAGTGGGGGCTAGGGGCTTCAATCTGAGTCCTTGTGAATGACAACAGGTGCACTCTTCCAGATATGCCACCACCCAGCCCTCCCCTTTCAAATGTTATGTATTTATTATTGGATAGAGACAGAGAGAAATTATAAGTGGAGGAAGAGATAAAGAGGGAGAGAAACCAAGAGACATCTGTAGCCCTGAATTAACCTCTTGTGAAGCTTTCCCTCTGCAGGTGGGGACCAGGGGCTTGAACTTTAATCCTTGTGCATTGTAATGTGAGCGCTTTACCAGGTGCGCCACCATTTTACACCTGAAACCTACCTTAACAATCCAAGTCAGCAGTTAAAATTAAGTTGAATTTCTACATTGATCAATTGTAAGTGTACAGCACTGATGACTCCTTACATGTTAAATGATAAATACTTCAGAGACTATGGTAGTTGAACATGAATACTGCTTGAGGGGGAAGGGGACAACTTGGTGGCAGAAATAAGTCTTTTGTTATTATTGTCCATAAACTCGATGTTGTCAGTAAATCTTGAATAAATTTTAATTCAGAGGAAATCCTGCTCGCTGGGTCATAGTAAAGGCTAGGTGATATCTTCACACCATATGAGGAATTCTGATTGACTCAGTGAGTATTGTCAACCAGACTTAACCAATTGCACTGAGCTTCCCACCTCTTGAGAGAACGAAAAAAAGAGAAAGAAGTCAGAGTACCCTACAGTCGTGTAGTATTGGGCATCAAACTGGTAATTTCATACATGTAAGTCCTGTGCTTGGTCAGCAGACTTATTTCCTTGGCAATGAACCTTTTCTTCAAAGCCTTGTTGTCACCTTTTGATTTATTGCAATGTCATCTAGGTTAGTTATTAAACTCTTTTGAGCCTCGATTTCTTTACCTGTATTTGGGTGATGTGAATACTGAATTCTTTGTAAGATTGTGTTGGGGTGATAGAATAAACTGAAAACCACAATAGTTCCTTTTTAACCTGTAAAGTGCCATAAAGGGTAAAGAGTTATCACTTTAAAATGATGTTCTGACAGAGCTTGGACTGTAGCCTAATGCAGACTGAGTCAGAAGCAGGTTTGCAAGAGAGCTGGAAGCCTGCTGGGGCATTGCTAAGGAAACCAGCAGAAATGTATATGTCACTGAGCCCCATCGCTGCCTGCCCACTCACGAGTATCTACCAAGAGCACCAACAATGCAAGGGACTAGTCAGGGATAATTTGGGGAAAATATATATCAGATTCCATTTAAGGAGAGAGAGAAAGTGGGAGAAGACTCCAAAGAAGGAAAATATTTCTCTTAGTTTCAAAGAGTAAAGCACTTCCGGAACATTTCTAATTGACATGTGTAATACCATCTGGAAGGCAGAGGGAAAAATCTGGCTCTTGGGTTTCCTTTCAGAAGGGGAAGCCTTTGTCACTGGCATCATCTGAATATTTGAAAGGAGATAAAGTTTAATATCAAAAACCTTTAGTAACTCAACCCCTGGGAGTCCCGTTGGACTCAGCTCAGCTCACAGGCTCCGTTTTAACTTTTTGGTTGAATTTTAAAAACCCAGATAGAAGTGGGTCTTCTGACCCTGGGGACAAAATTACAGAAGATTCTTTTATAGCTTTATACTATCTTTCATATACTCCATATCTTTGCCATTAATACTTGCCCTATTATTTCCCTAATTTCTCCAGTGAATCATTTTTCTATGTCTCCTTTAAGCCTGAAGTGGAGGATACTACTACATATTCCAAACTCAATTTTCTTTTTTTTTTTTTAATTTTTTAAAAAGTATTTATTTATTTTCCCTTTTTGTTGCCTTTGTTGTTTTTCATTGCTGTTGTAGTTCTTATTGTTGTTGTTGTTGATGTCATTGTTGGATAGGACAGAGAGAAATGGAGAGAGGAGGGGAAGACATAGAGGGAGAGAGAAAGACACCTGCAAACCTGCTTCACTGCCTGTGAAGCGACTCCTGTGCAGGTGGGGAGCCAGGGGCTTGAACCGGGATCCTTAGCAGCTCGTCCTTGCACTTTGCACCACCTGCGCTTAACCCAATGTGCTACCGCCCGACTCCCTCAATTTTCTTTAGTAGGATTCTTTATCACCCTTCCTGTCTTTCAAGGGCGCTCCTCTCTCTGCACTAGAATTCCACATCAATATTAGGCAATTTCAGCTACACACTTTGAGGCTAATTTGTCTTTGTCATTCTTTTACATCATATAATGTCAAGATCTTATCTTCATGGATCTGTCTAAACTATTTCATCATATTAGTATTACTCTTGCAGACCACCAGTATGTAATTGTTCAAGCCTATTATTTATTTATTTTTATGCTGCTCAAGTTCCAAAGTTCCATTCCAAAAGAATGGTTGATCTGTGCTATTGCCTAACTTGATATTATTTACTTGAAATGAAGGGAGAAAGAAATCAGAGGCATCACTCAAGCACATGGAATACTAGAGATTGAACTCAGGACTTTATACTTGAAAGTACAATCCATTTGTATCACTTTCACATTATGGCTTATGAAGATTTTGGGAACTGAACTTAGGACCTTGAGACCTCAAATATATATATATATATATATTTTACTGCCACTATACTATATTCTTGGCTTTTTTTTTTCTTTTCAGAATTTTTTTGTTGTCCTTGCACTTGATGCTGTTGTTATTATTATTATGTTACCTACAGAAATGCTCACTCTTCTATTTGGCATTTGAAATAATTCCTTTTAGGGGAAATTGTGGGGATGGAATAATCAAACACTGTTGTGTCAAGTGGGGCTTAATGCAGTGCAGTCTTAAACTAAGCTCATGGAATGATAGAGATTCCTCCACAGACAAGTAATAGTTGTAAGAAATACAGAGAACACTGATTATATAAGCAAAAATTTTTAGTGTTTTCTGAAAATACTGTTGGTCAGTAGAAACTGTTTAGGTTCCTGAACTGCTTTTGGCTTATAACAGGTTTACAACTATGTCATGCAACAAATGAGGTATGTGGTGAGTAAACAAATTAGGAAGTCTTTTCCATTACAAGTTTTTAATCTTGAACATTGGGCTTGAGATCAACACTGAGAGTGAGTAGGTGGAGTTTATTGAAGAAAACCATTTATGGTCTGTTTTAAATACTTGATCACACTCTAAGTTACATATGTTTTACTTAGAAGCTTGTATATTCTTGTCTTAGTCACTGTCTGCTATTTATGGCTTCAAGAAAAGATTTAGAAGACAAAAGGTCTGACCCTTTTAGAAGTAGAAAACTATTTCTAAGTGGAATCTTTATTTCTAAGCATTCTTCTACTTAGGGAATATTTTAGAAATCTAACTGGGAGGCCCTGTGATTGAGAGATAGATTATATAGTCATAAGGAGAGAAGAAATTGAGACCATGAAAACTGGTCTTAGTTAAGGCTAACTAAAAGCAGATTAAGATATGCTCACATTTGTCTAAAATATTCAAATGAATAATTATGGAATGGTGAACAAAATAACCCCATAGTTACCCTGAAAGGATTACTGGGTGGAACATTCTTACTTTGTATTTTATTTCTTCTACATATGGGATTTGTATAAGCATGAATAGACACTGCTTCTATTAAAATATTAGCCATATTTATGTGTATTACCATGGAAAATATCCACAAGACTCTATTAATTAAAAAGAAAAATTTACATATTACATAATTCTATTTCTTAAGCATATATACTTCTATAAATAAGTTTATATAAGAAATAACAAATTATTTTCTTTGAATTAAATAAAATGACTCTAAATCATCTCAGTCTTGACAGGAGGACAGCATATTACATTTCCATTTCCTTGGGGGAAGATTCCTCCTCTTGCAAAGGTCACATTCAAAGTTTTTGGTTCCAGCCTTCCATGGTGATCTATTTTGTCCGTGTTTGCATGGTCCTTGGTTCGATGGTTATGTGCTTTATATATTAAGTTTGGGAGAAAATCTTTGTTGAGACTAAAATTTCTCTCTGAGATAAGTTTATGGTCATGGACCTTCCTTGAGGATGACCTTAGGAACTGCAGTCTAAGTTCCTACTACTTGTGAACTGAAAATTCTAATTCTTCTTTCCTGTTACGAAGCTTCCTTTTTCTCTTATTCCTCCTCTCTGAGAATTAGCCCTCTCCTCTCTGAGAATAGCCCCTAAACTCCAAAACCTAGGGGTGTAAGCATGTCCTTCAGGCTCCATGTCAAAGAGACCAACAGGCTTGAAATTCTTTGTACTCTTGTGTGAGGGTTTATATACATATGTTGGCACATGGATGTGTACACATGCATATAACTCAGGGACTTGGGGAAGGTAAAAATAGAGTGATAAATAAACATAATTTAATGTTTTAATAGAATGTTTTTGTTTTTTTACCACAGTCATTACATAGGTAAGGAAATAGAGATTCACAGAACTTAGGCAACTTTAGAATCAGTAATTTTAATTACTGACAATTATAACCTCAATGCTTAGTTCAATTTCCTCATTCTTTTTTTTCATATTCTTATATTTATTTATTCCCTTTTGTTTTCCTTGTTGTTTTATTGTTGTTGGATAGGACAGAGAGAAATGGAGAGGGGAGGGGAAAACAGAGAGGGGGAGAGAAAGATAGACACTTGCAGACCTGCTTCACCACCTGTGAAGCAACTCCCCTGCAGGTGGGGAGCTGGGGGCTTGAACCGGGATCCTTCTGCCGCTCCTTCCGCTTTATGCCACCTGTGCTTAACCCACTGCACTACCACCTGACGCCCCAATTTCCTCATTCTTACCCAACATTCATATTAAAGGATGACTGAAACATAAATACTAAAAACTTTAATCAAACCCTTCCAGATTTTTTAAAACTATTTTGACACTTTTAAACTTGTAAGAAAAGGCTAAATTGCCTGATTTTTTTTTTATTCCTCCCTTCCAAAATGGATCTATAACTTGGATGGCATTGTGGAGAAAGAAATTCAGATTCTAAAGAGAAATATTATTAAAATCTATGAAGTACTACTACTGGAGGAGATTTGAAGCTCATCTAGGCAGTGTTTTTATATCTTTTTATCTTTTAAGAAGCACTGTCCTATGTTATTTCATTTTAGAGGAAAACAACTCTATCTAAAATATGTCAATGAGACTATCTGAAATCACAAGATGCAACGAAAGCTGACATTTCAGACCTTAGAAAGGGTAATTTTGCACCTCCAAGCACAGAACTCTGAAGTCCGATCATTTTTTTTTTTGTTTTGGAATTAATATACTCAGGTTCCAATTTTATCCTCTCTTAAGTTCCATATTTTAATGATACTTTCTCAGTGACTCTGAACTGTGCCTTTCCATGGCTTACAGAATTGTTTCTAAATCTGGAGAACCCTAGACTGATGTCCCCAGTGAGGCTTTATCAAGGGTATATGTGCATGGGAAGGGGAGTTGGGTACCATGGTTACCTTTTCCCAGTTGCCCAGCAAATCTGGGCACAACAGGATTCACTACCTAGACTTTCCAACTATAATAGTGAGCAGCCACTACTTTTGATAGTATAATTATTGTGCATTCCATTCTAAGCAAGTTCAAATTAGAAACTACATTACATACTTTGCTGAGACTATTTTTAGAAGCTAAGTACTTTTTCAAGTGTTTTTTTTTTTTTTTCAAAAAACAACATATCCAAATAGTCAAGAAAAAAATTGCAAACATTGTAGGCAAATATTACCATTCATCAACCCTGGTCAGACATCTCACAAAATTGTGTTGTATGTTTGATTAAAACTGTTGTCTGGTTAAAACTCAATGAAACCTGGAAGCCGTTTACCCATTGGTTCCCAAACTTAATCGCCACAGCAAAGTCAGCTGGGACTTCTGATAAATGCTAACTTTGAAACTGTTTGACTTGGTTTGAATCTCAGTATTGCCTCTGTCCAGCTGTGTGACCATGTACAGATTATTTAAGCAATGAAAACCTAAGTTTCTTTTTCTGTAGAATTGTGACAATTTTACTTTCAACCTGAAATTGTGGAGAATTAAACAAAATCCTTTGTGGGCAGTACTTATCATGGTGATCTGACACCTGATAAGTATTCAGAACTGAATAGTCAACTGGATTTTGATGTTCATCAGCATGGTTCTTTAGGCTTTACAAAGCTCCTGTATTTATACACTTCATCAATCTATAGAGCTTAGTAAGACTTACAATAAAAGGAAGTCAGAATCCTGTGAGACTGTAAAGCATATTATTTCATGACAGCAGAATTTCAGAAGTAAATTGGAATTGATCTGCTCTTAGAAATGAAAGGTATGTGATTCATAAGATTTGCTATTATATTTGAGCCAGGCAGTATTTCAAAGAACATCAGATCTTGGCAAATGCAGTACAAGGTACTCTCCCTGTCTAGAGTGAATACTCTCTTTTGTATTTATTTATTTATTTTCCCTTTTGTTTAGAGGGGAGAGAAAGATAGACACCTGCAGACCTGCTTCACCGCCTGTGAATCTACTCCTCTGTAGGTGGGGAGCCAGAGGCTCAAACCAGGATCCTTAGCCCAGTCCTTACACTTCGGCCACATGTTTAATCTGCTGCGCTCCCTGATTACTCTCTTTTGGTTGGAAAACAGCAGTTACCAGGAATCCCATGTTTTACCTGTTGCTCTTTATGAAATGGTGAGACTGCAAAACCAGAGGAGCAGAAGCAGGACCAAAGCATATATGTGATTAGTTACATTATTCCTCCTTTTTGCTAGCACCCTGCCATTGTGGCATTAAGGCAAGAAGGAACAAAGAGCAGCCAGCAAAGGCTGTGGCTGGCAGAAGATACCCACATAACAATTGCCTGCCAGCACATAGGGAATGCCTAAGACTTGACATCAAATATTCTGCAATCCCAAGAGGAATCTGTTTCTAAGAAAGCAGGTTATGATGAGTAAGAAAGCAGTTTTCTGATCAAATTTGCAAGCAGATTGAATAGTGAATCATACCACAATTTGTGAGGAGGATGACAATTTGAAAGCAGGTGTTCATTTTGTCCAAGTTTCTGCAGACCTAGGTAAAAGGAATCTGCATGTACTATATTCATTTCTTCTCTAATCTTTGGAAGTTACTAATAGTGATTTTGACTTGACAGCTTTCTTCTGCCCTTTGAGGAGCTATATTTCAGAAGAGAAGAAAGATAACATTACAAATTCTATCAAAATGTCTTTTTTCAATTGCCCTGTCAGTTATACTTTAAGATGTTTTTATTTTGTTTTAAAAAAGAATTTTGGCAAAGAATTATACCTTGAAGCTGAAGTTATTGCAACAGAATTAGTAGAAGGAGGTTTAGATAAGGCCTGGAAACTGTCTTGTGAAGCCAGATTTCATTAGGCCAGCCATCAAAAGAAAGATATTACTAATAAGTTTTCTATAGGCTAACAAAGGAAGACAACTAACAATAAGTCTTAGGAAACCTAGTCTTTTGTCAGGTTTATCTGTTGCCAGGTAACCTTATCCCCTGCCCCTTGCAGATGAGTGGAAAAAAAAATGCTGCTAACTATTTGATAATCTCATAGACTATAGGGATCAGGAGGTCAGGGGATAATGTTGGGATGTCTACTGATAATGTTGGGATGTCCACCAGAAATACCTGAAGCACGAAAGTGAACCAACAGCTAGTAGTTGGGATCATCTTTCTTATTCTTATCTAAGGATCAATGCTTACTGAACACAATTTCGACAAGGGCTGTCAGCAGGAGTACCTCATATCACCTTTTCATGCAGTCCCCCTTTCTCAAGCATACATGACCACTGAGCTCTGGGAGGACCAGGCATAAGCTAAAACACTGTTAAGTCATATAGAAACACTTCTACTGAAAGTCCCACACAGAATCAAGGGGAAGAAACATAGATTCCAACTCTCTTTAGGGGTATAACTTTTTCATATTTAAAAAGAAGCACAGGCTTCCAGGGAGAAGCTTTGGCAACCTACTCACAGAAAATTGGCTTTCTCCCAGAAAAAAAAAAAGTTATAACAAAATAACTCAACAGATTTTATCAGAAAACAACTAGGATTTCTGGTAAAGAAAGGGACATCACTATCTGAAAGTTGATGATTGGGCATAGCAGGAGCAGGAGGGGAGGGAGAGAAAAACTCAAGCAGTAACAAGGCAACACACTGCCAGTAGGTGCCATATTTACAATCACTTCAAATACTCTCAGAAGATTTAAAGGGTCCTTGTGGTTTAAAAGGAACTCTGGACTACTGTTTAGAGCTATAGAAGTCACAGGCTGCAAGCCAACTTCACAGAACTATTCAGAGGAACCAAGGAATGGAATGATGCCTTGTGGCATCAGGAAAGCTTATCAAATTCTAAGGTGTCCCAGCTGCCATAGAGACCTTGGTAATTGGGATCAGACTGCTCTGCAAGCAAGAAAAGTGACTTTGACCTCACAACAGAGTTCCTACTTTCAGGAATCAGTCTGAGAAGCAAAAGAGGTCTGGGATATTCCACAACCCCCGGCCCCCAAATAGGTCTCTGTTTAAGGGACATAAAGTGCCATAAATCTATGTTAGAACTTCAAAAGTTCCTCGCTCCCCTCCAAATACAAAGCAGAACCCAGACTACCTGTAGGCAACAACAAAAGCAGATGGGTAAAACTAGGAGAACATTGGTTCTGCAAAACTATGAGGAATTTAATGATGCCAGTCCAGGGAAACTATCAGAGAAAGAGTTTAAGGAGTATCTTGTCAGGATACCTGAAAAAATAAGAATCTCTCAATTTGATAAGAAGAAATGGACTAAGAAAGAAATCCATGGCTTTAAGGATTCACTTAATAGGAAAAGGAAAACTTGAAAACAGAGTTGCAAAGTATGAACGACAATTTGAATGTATTTAAGTCTCAAATAGCAAGTCAAGGAAGCAGACTTACCCATGTAGAAGAGAAAACACCAACGCAACGATTGCCACCTCAACATGCTTCACCTCAGACTGTGTCCAGAGACTTCACGTGTGGAATGACAACCCTTCAGCTTCATTACTCGGGTGAGACCTTTCCTTTTATAGTACACTCTAATTTCATCTCAGGTAGTTCACTTTCTAACAAAGCCCCATAACCTAGATATACACCAGTTTCTGTGAGAGAGAGCTTATGTTCACACGTATCCATAAACTACTGCAAAATATATACCTGAAAGCAGAAGTACACTAGAGTTTGCAGTGAGTACCTCCCTAACACCTCCTCTCCACTATTCCAAGCTTTGGATCCATGATTGCTCAACAATTTGTTTGGCTTCTTATGTTAACTCTCTTTTCAATCACCAGGTTCCAGATGCGACCAGGATGCTGGCCAGGCTTCCCTGGATTGAAGACCCCACCAATGTGTCCTGGAGCTCAGCTCCCCCAGAGACACACCCTACTAGGGAGAGAGAGAGGCAGACTGGGAGTATGGACCGACCAGTCAATGCCCATGTTCAGCGGGGAAGCAATTACAGAAGCCAGACCTTCTACCTTCTGCAACCCTCAATGACCCTGGGTCCATGCTCCTAGAGGGATAGAGAATGGGAAAGCTATCAGGGGAGGGGGTGGGTTATGGAGATTGGGTGGTGGGAATTGTGTGGAGTTGTACCCCTCCTACCTTATGGTTTTGTTCATTAATCCTTTCTTAAATAAAAAATTTTAAAAAAAGAAGTAGAAGAAAAACTGGCCACATATTTAGGAAAAATAAGTAACTATTTGAGAAATTGAAGACCCTATTAGGAAAACAAATATCAGAATTTAGGGGTCTCAGAATCAGAGAAGAGAAAGAAGGAAACAAAAACCATATTCAAAGAGATAATAGCAGAACTTTTTCCATATCCGAAATGAGGTTAGGATATAGATGTTCAGGGAGCAGAGAGAACTCTCAAATTTCTATACCTAAATGAAAAAGAGGTCAAAGTAGATGTTCGTCTGGCTTCTTCTCTAACCAGCTGTGAGTTGACAAATGTCTATATTCTTTCATTACTTAGCCATACTTTATTTTATTTTATTTATTTATTCCCTTTTGTTGCCCTTGTTGTTTTTTTTATTGTTATAGTTATTATTGTTGTTGTCGTCGTTGTTGGATAGGACAGAGAGAAATGGAGAGAGGAGGGGAAGTCAGAGAGGAGGAGAGAAAGACAGACACCTGCAGACCTGCTTCACTGCCTGTGAAGCGACTCCCCTGCAGGTGGGGAGCCGGGGTTCGAACCGGGATCCTTATGCCGGTCCTTGTGCTTTGCACCATCTATGCTTAACCCGCTGCGCTACAGCCCGACTCCCATATAGCCATACTTTTATAAACAGTTCAGTCACTAAGCTCTCCTTATTTACTCTGATTTAGTACACTACCTGTTCCAGCCAAGTGCTATACCAAGGCACATCTTTGTGAAACTATCAAAAGTCAAAGACAAAGAAAAAAATTTACAAGAACCCAGGAAAAAGAAGAAAGTTACTTATAAAGATGATATAGTCAGAATTGCATCAGATTCATCTGTAGCAACTATGGCAGCTAGGAGAGAGTGAAGTGGCATATTCAAAGTCTTAAGAGACAATTACTGCCACCCATGTATACTTTACCCTGCAAGACTATCATCAAAGATGATGGAGCAGTCAAAAATAGCATCAGGCATATGAAAACTGGAGGATTCTGCCATTACTAGACTAGCTTCACAAGAGTTACTAAATGAGTGCCACAGAGAAGGAAATTAAGGAACGTTTAACTCTCAACAGGGTGATACACAATAAAACAGACTCAGAAACATAAGCCATAAAGTATAATACAACTTTAAAGTATTAAAAAGGAGGAAAAGGAAGCCAGGGGTTTAAGCACACATACAACCAAGTGCATGAACCTGGGTTTGAGCCCCTGCTCCCCACCTGCAAGTCTGAAGCTTCATGAATAGTGAAACAGGTCTGCAGGTATCTTTCTCTCTTCCTTTCTATTTCCCCTTCCACTCTCAATTTGTCTCTGCCCTATCTAATACAAATTAGGGGTGAATGAGCACCAGAAGTAGCAGATTAATAGTGCAGGCACAGAGCCCCAGTGCTAACACTGGTGGGGAAAGAGAGAGAAAGAAAGAAAGAGAGAGAGAGAGAGAGAGAGAGGGAGGGAGGGAGAAAGTCACAGAACTTTAGTGGTGGGAGATATACCCCTGTAATTGTATCATTTTTTCCCTGTAATTGCCTATTTTAAACCTTTATTAAATCACTAATAAAGCAAAACAAATAAATAAATAAGTATATAAATACAATCTTAGTTCTTGTACAAAAAAAAGTTCACTTGGTCATATTCATCTTGTTGACTCTGTAGACTAACTCATTTTTCTGAAATACATACATTTCATTTGAACTTTAAATCATTTGGCTAAATGATTTTCCAAGGATATCCTAGTGTGATGGCAATGCATGTCTTGTATCTTTCTCTTTCTGTTTTTCTATTACACATTTTTGATCTCAATATGGTACTTCTATCTTTATGTTTTTGAGGAGCCTCTCTACTGTATAATAGCTCACATTCCCACAAACATGGACTGGTTTTCCCTTTTCTCCACTTCATCAAGAGTTGTTATGTTTTTGTCTTCTTAATAATAATTATTCTAATAGTCGTGAGGTGACATTATGTGTATATATGTGTGCTTAGTGCATGGCAGAAAATTAACCTAGGGCCTTTCTTCTGCATGATACAGTTGAGTGACATTTTTTACCAGATTTTTCTTTCTTTCTTTCTTTTTTTTTTTTTACATCCTTGCTGTCCACGTCCACGGTGCTCTCCATGATGATCATCTCCATGGTGATCCCATATAGAGCTGGAGATCTAATACAGAACCTCCCATATAATAAGGCATGCACTTTTATTGTATTTTTTCCCTAGAATTTCTCTCTCTTTTTCTTTAATTATCTTTATTGGATAGAGACAGAAATAAATTGAGAGGAAAGGGGAAAGAGAGAGACACTGCTTAACCACTTGCAAAGTTTCCCCCTGCAGGTGGGGAACAGGGGCTTGAACCTGGATCCTGCACATGGTAATATGTGCGCTCAGCCACGTGTGCCACCAACTGGCCCCCTAATTTCTTTTTCTTTCTCTCTTTCTTTTTTTTTTAATTGGGAAATTAATGTTTTACATTTAACAGTAAGTACAATAGTTTGTACATGTATATTATTCCCCAGTTTCCCATATAACAATACAACCCCCACTAGGTCCTCTGAATCCTTCTTAGACCTGTATTCTCCCCACCCACCCACCCCAGAGTCTTTTACTTTGGTGTGATACACCAATTCCAGTTCAGGTTCTACTTGTGTTTTCTTTCTGATCTTGTTTTTCAGCTTCGACCTGAGAGTGAGATCATCCCATATTCATCCTTCTGTTTCTGACTCAACATGATTTTTTCAAGGTTCATCCAAGATTGGCTGAAAACGGTGAAGTCACCATTTTTTATAGCTGAGTAGTATTCCATTGTGTATATATACCACAACTTGCTCAGTCACTCATCTGTTGTTGGACACCTGGGTTGCTTCCAGGTTTTGGCTATTACAAATTGTGCTGCCAAGAACATATGTGTACACAGATCTTTTTGGATGGATATGTTGGGTTCTTTAGGATATATCCCCAGGAGAGGAATTGCAGGATCATAGGGTAGGTCTATTTCTAGCCTTCTGAGAGTTCTCCAGACTGTTCTCCACAGAGGTTGGACCAATTGACATTCCCACCAGCAGTGTAGGAGGGTTCCTTTGACCCCACAGCCTCTCCAGCATTTGCTGCTGTTACCTTTTCTGATGTATGACATTCTCATAGGAGTGAATTGTTATTTCATTGTTGTCTTTATTTGCATTTCTCTGACAATCAGAGACTTGGAGCATTTTTTCATGTGTTTCTCAGCCTTTTGGATCTCTTCTGTGGTGAATATTCTGTCCAAGTCCTCCCCCCATTTTTGGATGGGGTTATTTGTTGTCTTGTTGTTGAGTCTGGCAAGCTCTTTCTATATGTTGGTTATTAAACTCTTATCTGATGTATGGCATGTAAAGATCTTCTCCCATTCTGTGAGGGGTCTCTTGGTTTGGGTAGTGGTTTCTTTTGCTGTGCAGAAGCTTTTTAATTTGATGTAGTCCCATAGGCTTATACTTGCCTTCGTCTTCTTTGTAATTGGATTCGATTCATTGAAGATGTCTTTGAAATTTATGCGGAAAAGAGTTCTGCCAATATTTTCTTCTAAGCATCTGATAGTTTTTGGTCTAACATTCAAGTCCTTGATCCACTTGGAATTTACTTTTGTATTTGGTGAAATACAGTGATTCAGCTTCATTCTTCTGCATGTTTCAACCCATTGTTTCCAACACCATTTGTTGAAGAGACTCTGCTTTCCCCATGTAATAGTCTGAGCCCCTTTGTCAAAGATTAGATGTCCATAGGTGTGGGGGCTCACTTTGGGCTCTCAATTCTATTCCACTGGTGAGTGTGTCTATTCATGTTCCAGTACCAAGCAGTTTTGATGACAACAGCCCTATAATACAATTTGAGATCTGGGAGTGTGATGCCTCCGGTTCTGTTCTTTTTTCTCAAGATTGTTTTGGCAATTCTAGGTCTTTTCTGTTTCCAGATAAACATTTGTAGAATTTGTTCTATTCTCCTGAAACATGTGCTTGTTATCTTGATGGGGATAGCATTAAATTTATAGATGGCTCTGGGTAGTATATTCATTTTGATGATGTTAATTCTTCCTACCCATGAAGATGGAATATCTTTCCACTTCTTTTTTTTTTAAGTTTGTTTTTATCCTTTTCTTTTTTTTAATTTAATTTTATTTATTTATTCCCTTTTGTTGCCCTTGTTGTTTTATTGTTGTAGTTATTATTATTGTTGTCGTTGTTGGATAGGACAGAGAGAAATGGAGAGAGGAGGGGAAGACAGAGAGGGGGAGAGAAAGATAGACACCTGCAGACCTGCTTCACCGCCTGTGAAGCGACTCCCCTGCAGGTGGGGAGCCAGGATTCTAACCGGGATCCTTATGCCGGTCCTTGTGCTTTGCGCCACCTGCGCTTAACCCGCTGTGCTACAGCCCGACTCCCTGAATATCTTTCCACTTCCTTGTGTCTTTTTCAATTTCTTTGAGTAGTGACTCATAATTTTCAGTATACAAGTCTTTCACTTCTTAGGTTAGGTTTACTCCTAGATATTTTATTGTTTTTGTTTCTATAGTAAAAGGAATTGATTTCTGGATTTCAATTTCTTCTAGCTTAGTGTTTGCATAGAGGAATGCCACTGACTTTTGAATGTTAATTTTGTAGCCTGACATCTTACTTATTGCCTGATGATTTACAAAAGCTTCTTGCTGGATTTCTTAGGTTTTTCTGTGTATACTATCATGTCATCTGCAAATAAGGAGAGTTTGACTTCTTCTCTTCCAATCTGTATCCCCTGAATTCCTTGCTCCTGCCTGATTGCTATGGCAAGAACTTCCAACACTATGCTGAATAGTAATGGTGATAGTGGACATCCCTGTCTAGTACCTGATCTGAGTGGAAATGCTTCCAGTTTTTCACCATTGAGTATGATGTTGGCTGTAGGTTTGCTATATAAAGACTCCACTATCTTCAGGAATTTTCCATCTATTCCCATTTTTTGTAGTGTTTTGATCATAAAGGGATGTTGGATTTTGTCAAAGGCTTTCTCTGCATCTATTGATATGATTATGTGGTTTTTGGTCTTGCTTTTGTTGATGTGGTGGATCACGTTGATTGATTTACGTATATTAAACCAACCTTGCATGACTGGGATAAACCCCACTTGGTCATGATGGACAATCTTTTTAATATACTGCTGTATCTGGTTGACTAGAATTTTGTTCAGTATTTTAGCATCTATATTCATCAGAGATATTGGTCTGTAGTTTTCTTTTTTGGTTGTGTCCCTGTCTGTTTTTGGTATCAGAGTGATGTTAGCTTCATAGAAGCTGGCAGGGAGTATTCCAGTGTCTTCAATCTTCTGGAAAACTTTTAAAAGTAGAGGTATTAGTTCTTCTTTGAAGGTTTTGTAGAATTCATTTGTAAAACCATCTGGTCCAGGACTTTTATTTTTGGGGAGGTTTTTGATAACTGTTTCAATTTCATTGGCTGTGATGGGCCTGTTCATGTTATCCACTTCCTCTTTACTTAGTTTTGGAAGTTGTTAGGTATCTAGGAAATCGTCCATTTCTTTCAGGTTCTCTAGCTTGGTGGCATATAGTTGTTCATAGTAGCCTCGCATGATATGTTGAATTTCTGCGGTGTCTGTTGTGATATCTCCTCTTTCATTTACTATCCAATTTATTTGGGTCTTCTCCCTTTTTTGTTTTGTGAGTCTGGCTAAAGGTTTGTCAATTTTGTTTACTCTTTCAAAGAACCAACATTTACTTTCATTGATCTTTTGTATGGTTTTCTTATTCTCAATGTTACTGATTTCTGCCCTAACTTTAGTGATTTCTGTCCTTCTGGTTGCTTTATGGTTCCTTTGTTGTTCTTCTTCTAGGTCTTTAAGATGTGCGATCAGGCTGTTTATTTGGGCTTTTTCTTTCCTAATGTGAGCTTGCATAGCTATGAACTTCCCTCTCAGTGCTGCCTTAGCTGTGTCCCAAATATTTTGATAGCTTGTGTCTTCATTTTCATTGATGTCTCAAAACATTATGATTTCTTCCTTGATTTTCTCTTTGACCCAGATGTTGTTAAGAAGTGTACTGTTGAGCTTCCACATTTTGGAACTGTTACTAATCTTTTGTTGATTGTTAAGTGTTAGTTTAATTCCACTGTGGTCTGAGAAGATGCTTGGGATGATTTCAGTGCTCTTGAGTTTGCTGATGCTGTCTTTGTGACCTAACATATGGTCTATCCACATGAGAATGACCCATGTGGATTTGAGTAAAATGTGTATTCCAGTTTCTTGGGATGAATGACTCTGAAAATGTCCAATAGTTCTAGTTTATCTATCTCTTCATTTAGCTCCCTTATGTCTTTATTGATTTTCTGCCTGGATGATCTGTCAAGTTGAGAGAGTGGGGTGTTGAAGTCCCGTACTACAATTGTGTTGCTGTTAATATATTGCTGTAGCTCTTTCAGTAGAAGTTTGATGTATTTAGATGGCTTCTCATTGGGTGCATAGATGTTAATAATTGTTAATAGGTCCTCTTGATTGACTGATCCTCTGAGCATTAAGTAGTGTCCATTCCTATCTTTTTAAATCTTATCTATTTTAAAGTCTATCAAGTCAGATATGAGAATAGCTGTTCCTGCCCTTTTGTGTGGGCCATTGGCTTGTATGATAGTTTTCCATCCTTTCACTTTAAGTCTGTGTTTGTCTTGTTGAGTTAGGTGGGTTTCCTGTAGACAACATATTGTTGGGTTGCATTTTCTGATCCATCTTCCTACTCTGTGTCTTTTAATCGGTGAATTCAGGCCATTGACATTTATTGATATCAAAGATTGAAGATATTTTAACGCCATTGTTGTAGAGTTTTAGAGTGTTCTGATGTATGTCCTATTTATGATGGTATGACTGTTTATAGAAGACCTTTCAGAACTTCTTTCAGGGCAGGCTTGGTGATAGTTGATTCCTTCAACTGTTGCTTGTCTGAGAAGGTTTTGATGCCTCCATCTAGTCTGAATGACAGTCTAGCAGGATATAGTATTCTTGGTTGAAAGCCTTTCTCATTGAGCACTGGATAGATATCTTGCCATTCTCTTCTGGCCTGTAGTGTTTGTGTGGAGAAGTCTGCTGCTAATCTTATGGGTTTTCCTCTGTAGGTGACCCTTTGTTTTTCTCTTGCAGCCTTCAGCATCCTTTCTTTATCCTTATTCCTTTTCATTCTAAATATGATGTGTCTTGGTGTCTTTAAGTCTGGGTTAATTCTCTTTGGGACCCTCTGGGCTTCTTGAATCTTTATGTCTTTGATGTTGTCTAGACTAGAGAAGTTTTCAGCTATTATGGCCTGAAGAATGCTTTCTTCTTCTCCCTCTCTTTCTTCCTCTGGTAAGCCAATAATGCGTATATTGTTCCTTTTGAAGTCACCCCATATGTCTCTGTTGTTGTTTTCAGCATCTCTTAATCTCTTTTTGAGACCTCTTACTTCTTTTTTAGTTGTCTCTAATTCATCCTCGATCTTGCTAATTCTGTCTTCAGCCTCATTGATTCTATTCTCTCTCCCCTCTACTGTTTTCTGGAGTTCATCTATTTTGTTTCCCTGTTCTGATACTGTTTTAGCTTGTTCAGCTAGTTGTGTTCTTAGCTCAGCTATTTCAGCTTTCGGCTCTCTAATAACCTTGAGATAGTGTTTTCTTCCAGAGTCTCATTTGTTGTTCCTGTATTTCTGATTACAATTCTTTCAAACTCTTTACTAACTCCTGTGATTATTTCCTTAGCTAATGTTTGGATTTTGACCTCGTTATTTTGTGCGTCACCCTTTGGGGGGCTTTTAGCTGGACTGTTGTCCTGGTTAGTTTCTCCAATATTTCTTCTTGTTGGTTTACCCATTTTATATATTATGTTATGAGTTCCCTCTCTTAGTAATTTTCAAATTACTGATCACTATTTCCTGGATTGACTTGTGTCAATCCAGTAAGGTAATTAAAGGGTTCACAGTGGTGGAAATTGACAGTTGTTTCAATAGTATTTTAATTCCTGAGTTGGAGCTCAGTGATTTAAAAGCCTCTTTTTTTTTCTTCTCTGTAGGCTATGGGAGCCTGAGGGCTTCTAACTTAATCACTGACTCCTAACTAAGAGATAAGGCAGGGTGTGGCAGAGATAGTCAGGTGGTTATGCAAAGAGACTTTCACAGCCCCACAGCTATGCCTCTGATGTATAGGTCTTCTCCTGAATTTGCTGGTTAGATCTCTGTCCCCCGGTGCCCCCTCTGCCGCTGCTCCAGATTCTGAGGGCAGTAGCAATGGAGACTTAGTTGCATTTGGTGAGTCTCTGGGGAGTCCTCTCCTCCCTTCAGCTGTCCCCTTGTTGGTGGGACAGACTGGAGGTGGTATCTCAACTGATAGAGCTTTGGACTGCTACCAGCCACTTAGTCTCTCCCTAGGCTCCTCTCTGTCACCAGCCACATCTTTGCACTCACCGGTGATTTGGTGGGTTCCTGTAGTCATTCTAGTCCTGTCTTGTTTCAGTCCCAGGTGGTCTCCTTTGGTATTCCTGGGAATCAGGGGCCAACAGAAGACTACCGCTGGGCGCCCCGCCGGTTTCCAGCCCCACTCGCTGACATGGCAGCAACGAGCTGTCACAGAGCTGGCTCGGGTCTCCTGTGGCACCTGCGGGACTAGGGGAGGGATCATTGAGGAAGTAGATGATGATCAATGTACAAGGGTTCTGTTATAAAGACAAATAAGCTCTGAGCATCTACAATACCATACCTATAATTAACATATTGTTAATCATACTGCTTACCACAATTATTCTACTATTTTTGTGTGTATGATCACTCGATTACTTTTTCCTTTCAATGATAATAGGGGATTAGTATATTTCACCTAAAAATGGTCAAAATAATCAGAAGGCTTTTATGATAAACATAGAACTAAGAAATTACATAGGATCAAATAAATGAGCTGGAAAATTAATCCATTTAGGCACATTCACTTGGAGCACAGTTTTTGGTCATCCTTATTGTTTAGCTCTTAATTTCATCTAGTTCTTACATCATCAGTTAGTAATGACTGTACTTAAAGAATTTAGCATGAGTGAGGTGGATTATTAGTGTTTTGGATTTTGCACTGCCTAAGGATTCTCTTTTCTGTGTCCCCTTATGGGATAAGACCCCAGCAATGAGATCAAATTGCAACTCTCTAGGAAGAGACTCTTCTGCCAGTAAAGAAATCATGAAGGGCACTGGACTTTAAGTTGAAAATTTTAGCTACATTCTGAGGTAGACATAATCACATTACATAGCCTTAGGCAAGTTACTTTGCTCCCTCTGCACTTTAATTTTCTATAAGAAGCAGAAAAAATTGAAAACCCTGAGTAAATTATCTCAAATGTCCTTTTTATGACTCATATTTTCACCTTTTAAAATTACTTTTAAATGTTTTAATTATTTTTATTTATTTATTTGATAGAGACATGTTGGTATGCTTCTAAATTCTGCTTCTAAGACCCCTTCTGTTTCATTGGTTTAATCCCCCCCCCCCCGCTTAACACTCTATTCTACTTACTTAACCACTGTTAACTAAGCACCCCCCTGCCTCTAGGACATTGGTTTAATCCTCACTGGTTTGCCCTTTTTCCTCCTATCCTACCCCCTATCCTACATACATCTTCTTCGGACCTTACTCTTCCGCCTCAGGATATATGGACAAGATTGTGATTAGAGATAGCTTAGATTGTGCTGTGTTCCACATGAATAAAGACTGAAGTGCATACCACTCAGCCATGAATCCCTGGTTGTCTCTCTCTCCAGCCTGCTAAGCTAGCCCCACAGAGACAATCAGAAATTGAGAGGGAAGGGGAGATAGAGAGGCAGAGAGACACCTGCAACACTACTTCACCACTTGTGAAGCTCTCCTTCTGCAGGTGGGGGCCGAGGACTTGAACCTGGGTCCTTGTGAGTTTTAACAGGTATGCTCAATCACTATTTTCACTTTTTACTCTTCACTGTGCACCTGTAGTTGAGTAAACACTAAGGTCCATGGCTGTTAGTTTAATAACCACTCTGTTTTGTTAGATGTAATTTCTTAACTGTTTCAAGCAGAACACATTCAACGTCTTTTCAGATGACAGGTTGGAAACAGATATAGATGAATAAACTCCCAGGTATGAGATGGCATTGAAACATTTTTATCCACAGGGAAGCTTCATCTGGATTTTGAGAATCCTTTGTGGGAGTTTCACCTGAATGAGTCTCAATCAGATATCAGGCAGAGGGAAAGGGCTTTTACAGTTCGAATCAGTTAACATTTATTGAGCATCTGTTAGATGCCAGGCACTGTGCTAATTGCTTTGCATGTATTTATCCTATTTAATATCCTCCAGGACAGTCTGTCATTCAAACAGAAAATGAAAAGAATTCTCTTCTAATAGGCCAACAAGGAGCAGGATGCTTAGCATAAGAATAAAAGTGCTAAGAGAGCAATTAAGAATGCACTTTTAAGGTTAAATCTGCATCATCTTTTTATTTTTTTATATTTTTATATTATAAAATTGCATGTCTACAAGGGTTTCAATCCACAACATTCCCACCACCAGAGTTCTGAATCTTCACTCTCCCCACTGCAATCCACCACATTTCCTGAAAAGTTGTAGACATGGGCCAACCATCTTCTCTACAACTATCTGTCCACATTTATACATAGTTTCCCCTTCTTTTTCTGATTCAATCCTCTCTTCCCCTCTAAGCCACTCATGACATCACAACTATCTACATATGTCCCTCTAAGCCACTCATAGGATTATCTCCATCCATATGTCCCTCTCCTTTTCCTTCTCTCTCTCTGGGTGCTGTTGGAACTGTAGTGCAAAGGTCTCTTATCTTCATTCTATCATTTCTTCCCCACTGGGAGTATGGATCAAGGTTGTTTATGGGGAGCATAAGGTAGAATGCATCTTTATGAGTTCATGCCTCTGCAATAGAGTATCAGGCATTATTTTATTCACAAAAGATTTTCTAGCAATTTCCTTGGTCTAAAGGAAAGTCACCAGCTATCTCATATCACTGCACCTTAAATTCCATGTTTAATTATAAAAGATAATGTAGAGGAGTGAGGTGTGCTTGCTAAGGAAGGAGAAGCTTGAACACATAGGTGGTGAGAGCTATGTGCTTGGTCTAGATCGATTAGCCTAAAGGATGATTTATACTGTTACATGTGGGTGAGTCATTCAGAAGGGTGGGCTGAGAAAAATGAGCAGGATAGTTTTGTTCTCTGATAAGGTCACAGTTTTTGTTTACAGAGGACTCAGAAGTCAAAGTATGAGTGTTTTGGAAGTGACATCTATAAACAAAACCTGGAAGAGCTAGTAGACAAAGACATAGGATGTAGAATTTACCATGGAGGAAGTGGTTGCTTCAAGATGAAGGCCCAAGAATGTGTGTAGGAAAAGAGCACATAGCAGAGGGATGGAGGAAGAAGGGAGAGAAAGGAGAGAGAGTGAGAGAGAACACCTACCATGCTTTTTATATGTTATACTCTAGACTCTTACAGTTTCCTAAAAATCCATATTTTTACTTTCTCAATAGACTAGTTCATCCCCATTTTATTCAAGACATTGAATCTATCACAGAATACAATGGAATGGAACTTTTGATTCTGTTGCGGATCTCAAAAGATGTTTACCACTCCACTTCGGATTTTTCAATTTATTAAAAATAAATAAATAAATAACCTCTTTGCTTATACTTGAAAACAGGCATTCCTTCCTTGATTTCTTACCTAATTCTCCCATAAAAGAAAATTCAGAATCTTGACTATGTACCAAATTCAATTCCTTATCACCTTAAAATCGTTTTGTTCTCTCTACTCAGAACAGTGCTCTTAGGTAGGTACAATGACTATAACACACTTCTGGTTATAATGCTTCAGTGACTTCTCTTTGCACGTGGAATAAAATCTAAATTTTTACCACACACAATCAATATGCTGTTTAACTTAGTCATGACTATATGAACCACCGCTCCATTATGTAAGCCTTTAATTCTCTCTTTCAGCAATAACTGGAAGGGGCCTGGCAGAGTCCTCCTTCCCTATCTTTTTAGATCAGTTCCTTCTCTTCTTTAGTCTTATTTTTTTATTTTTTATTTTATTTATAAAAAGGAAACATTGACTAAACCATAGGATAAGAGGGGTACAACTCCACACAGTTCCCCACATCAGAACTCTGTATCTCATCCCCCTCCCTTGATAGCTTTCCTATTCTTTAACCCTCTAGGAATGTGGACCGAAGGTCATTGTTGGGTGTAGAAGGTAGAAGATCTGGCTTCTGTAATTGCTTCCCCGATGAACATGGGAGTTTACAGGTTGATCCATACTGCCACCCTGCCTTTCTCATTCCCTAGTAGGGAGGGGTTTTGGGGGAATCAGAGCTTCAGGACACCTTGGTAAGGTTGTCTGTCCAGGGAAGTCTGGTAAGGAGGATGCTAGCATGTGGAACCTGGTGGCTAAAAATAGAGTTAACATATAAAGCCAAACAAATTTTTGACTAATCATGAACCTAAAGGCTGGAATAGTACAGATGAAGAGTTGGAGGGGGGTGTCTCTGTTTTGTAGATAGCTAATAGGCATATTTTAGTTATATTCCAAAGAGCCTGTGACTATACAGTTTTGTTTTGTTTGTTCTCTTTTTCCCCTGAGTCTGAAATCTGATATGCAGGTGGATCCACATTATTGTCTGGGTTAGATGATGTCATAGCTGGAAAAAGGACCAGAAAGTTGGATCAGGAAAGAGAGCAGCTCCCTAATATATGAAAGGTGTATAAATATTGTTGACTGTAAACCTCATCGATTTGATATGATCTGGAGCCCATATTCAGTTTAGGAGCTTATGTGACCTCTGCCTCCCTTTATATCTGAGCTCACATTCTGTGGTCATGAGTAGGAACATTCCAAGCTGTCCCATTTTCAGGAACCATCTTCCTCAGGTGGAGCATAGAGTATGTTGTCCAGCCTCCCTTCAGAGAATGGAACATTCTCTACCATTGTTGATCCAAGTTGAGGGCAAGGTCTTATGAGGGACCACAAAGGGGTCTATTGTGTTGTTTCTGGTAGAGATGATTGATAACATTGGGGAAAGGGATTTTTTTCGAGGTTTAGGCCTATCATGTCTGTTTGGGAAACTAAGGACTCCTCAACTAGGGCCCAGGCTGATGAAATGGCCTGATGGTGACTAAAGAGTGATTGTTAAAGTATGCCAGTCTCTTGCCCTTATTCAGCTTTTGCAGTTCTTGCTTTGATAATGTTACCTTTGGAGTGAGTGAGAGAAGTGTAATAGGAAGTAGGTGAGGAAGTTATCTAAGTCTAAATAGACACCATTTCATTAGGAACTTTATACTGACTCACTTCAACTATTGTGTACTTTTGCTTTCAAGTATTTTGCCCTAATTTATGGATACATGTGAACATATGCTCTGTCTCATGGGAACTGGTCTATATCTGGGTTTTGGAACTTATTAGGAAGTGAACCACCTGGAATGGAATTAGAGAACCTCATGATAGGAAAGGTCTCACCAGAGTTATGAGGCTGAAGGGTTGACATTCCATGCCTTATGTCTCTGGACACAGTCTGAAGTGAAGCATGCTGACATGGTACTTGTTACTTTAATTAGGTTGGGATTGGCAGACACACTATCATTTGGTATGAATTGAGAGAAGTATGCAGGAAAGTGAGCCCCACCCTAGAGGTTCCAGGATTGGGGGAAATATAGGTTTTATAGAGGAAGAAGGAGGTTCCTGCTGTCTTAGGGTTTGAGAAGACAATAGATAGTTATTGCTATAATCATATTATTTGGCAACTGGGTTAAGTTTGAAAAATCCCTTTGTTAGGATTTGCTGTATCATACAGAACATCACCAAAATTTATGTCCTTTAACATTATTTGTATATAGCTGTGCCATTGGTTGCTTCTGTTCTCCCTGGTCTAAGCTTTTAAGAGAGTCAACATTTCAAAGACTCAGCCTATGGTCTGTGCATTAAAACTTTTGAGACATTCAATCAATTTTTCCTATCTCATAGTAATTAAATAGTGATTTATATGACTACAAATTATTAGAAGTGTACATTAACACCATTCCCACTACCAAAATACTGTGTTCCATTGACCCCCCCCCCTCCACAGTGAGGTCTTACTTCCGCCCTAGCCCTTAACCCAGAGATTTTTACTTTGGTGCCCTGTCTATCTCTTTCCCTAGTGGGGCGGGGCTCTGGGGAAGCAGGGCTGAAATTGAGGCAGCTTGGAATGTTCCTACTCATGACTACACACATGCAGGGATGCAGAGGTTACATATGCTCCTAAGCTGAATACGGACCCCAGATCAAATTGATAGGGTCTACATTCAAGAATATTTATACACCTTTCCCGTATTTGAGAGCTACTCTCTTCTCTGATCCAGTTTTATAGTCATTTTTTCCAGTTAAGACATCATCTCCCCAGACAATAGCTTGGGTCCATCTGTATATATCAGATGTCAGGCTCAGGAAAAAAAAAAAGCTAGTGTAGTCATAGGCACTTTGGAACCTAACTAAAATAGGCTATCTATCTATCTATCTATCTATCTATCTATCTATCTATCTATCTATAAATGTAGATCCCTAAATCTTCATCTACAATATTTCAGCCTTTAAGTTCATGATTAGTCAACAATTTGTTTGGCTTTATATGTTAACTCTTGTTTTAGCCACTAGGTTCCAGATGTTACCATGATGCCAACTGGACTTCCTTGGGCAGACTACCCTGCCAATGTGTCCTGGAACCCCACTTCCCCAGAACCCTACAGTTTGGCTCATGGTTCTTGGCATTCACTAAAAGATAGATAGAAAAGAAATAAAGAAAGAGAGAGAGAGAGAGAGAGGAAGAAAGAAAGGAAGAAAGAAAGAAAGAAAGAAAGAAAGAAAGAAAGAAAGAAAGAAAGAAAGAAAAAAGATTATAGATAGATGACTCTGTTTTGGCATATTTCTGTCTGAGTTTGGGCTACTACCACAATCAGATTGGGTGAACTAAACAACAATTTGTTTCTCACATTTTTGATACTGAAAAAAGTCCAAGACCAAAGTGCTGGCTGATTGATTTGTTCTATCTTTGTTTGATGATTTTAATTTCACTTTAACCTATGTGACTAAGAGAAAAATCATCTCTCTCAGATCCTTTTATGTGTATGCATGAAGAAAGGGCAGCAGGTATAATGTGAATACTTAGAGAAATAACATTCTTTTACTTTGTAAAATGATATTTTTAGTGTGCTCACTTCTCTAATTGTTGCTGCATTTATTTCAGTTCCCATGGGAACCAAGAGAGGGACTTTCTCTATTCTCCCAGCCCCTTTGCTCTCCAGAAAAGGAAAATGGACCATAAGGGGGCTTTTGAGAGCTTCTTCAAAATTATCTGGTTATCAGGTGGTTGATTACAACAAACAGTCATGGGAACTAACTCAGTGCCAGATGCTGTGCCTGGTATTGTGGGACAGGAGATGAATGAGACACAGTGCTTCCCACTGTGGAGAGGGACCACTCAATGAACCATCTCAATGAATGACAAATGGTGTGACACTCTTTGCACATTATAACACGTGGTTAAGAAGAAAGGTTGAGAAGACCAAAGAGCCAATACTTAAATTGTGCTTGACAATTGTCCTTAACATTGGGACAAAAGAAGGGGAATGAGACTTTTATCAAATGTCAATTTACTATTTCAGTTCAAAAACATTAAGGAGAATTAGGAGGTGATAGAATAATTTTGAGAGGAAGTAAACTTTAGAAAATTAAAAAAAAATACAGTCTGTTCATTGCTTATATCCTTTGGGAATGATGGTTAAGATCTAGGTAAAGAAAATTGTGATGGGGCCAAGTAAAGTGGTGGTGCATCTGATTGAGTGCACATAGTACAGTGTGTAAGGACCCTAGTTCAAGCCCCTGGTCCTCAACTGGAGGGGGAAAGCTTTGTGAGTAGTGAAGCTATGCTACAGGTGTCTCTCTGTCTCTTTCACTCACTATCTCCCCCTCCCCTTTCAAGTTCTCTCTGTCTCTATCCAATAATAAATTAAAAAGAAAAAAAAATCATGAGCTCTGTGAGAAAAGGAACTCTCTAGCCTTCGCTATATTGAGTTTTCTAAAACATTCTCGGAGAGATCAAATAGTTATCTTTTGCTGCAAAGAAAACTCAGAACACAGTAGTCCCATGTCTGAGATCCTAGAGGCAGTCCCTGATATCACCATATTCGAGAGCTAAGTGATATTCTGACCCCTTCCTCAAAAATAAATAAATAAATAAGTCTTTAGAAAGTGACTCCTTTAGCATACACTCATTTCCTGTAAGGGACTGACTCAGGCACATGTATGGAACCAGAGAGGTGTGCCAGTCTGAAAGGGTGTACCCCAGCCCTTGTGAGCGTTGGTCTCTATACAGCCAGTAGAATTGTTTCTGGTCTCATGCATCCATTTGGGTGGTCTAAGATTTGGTTTTCATCAGAACACATCCAGATATCTACAGTCATTTAATAATTGCCCTCATCTGTTGGTCTGCTTCTAATTCTGCTTCTAAGACTCCTCTGTTGCATTGCTTAATGCTGTGGTCTATTTACATAATCACTGCTTTACCTGAGACCCGCCCTGCCTACAGGGCATTGGTTTAATCCCCACTGGTTAGATACGAGTGCTTTTTCCTTCTCCCCACCCTCTATCCTACGTATTTCCTCTTCTGATCTGACACTTCTGCCTCAGGAAATATAAAGGACAGGATTTTCTAATGAAGAGAGATTAGATTGATTGCACTGCATCCCTGCTCATCAATAAAGACTGAACTGCATTCCCAGCTCAGCCATCAGTCCCTAGTCATCTGTCTCCCGCCTGCTAAGCTAGGCCGGCCCTCATCCATACCACTTCCTCTTCACCTGGAATTGGATTATCCCAGGAATAATAGGGACCCTCTCGTAACATTTCAGCATGAGAGAGGACCCTCAACAGTTAATCATATTAATCTTGCCACACACTCATTTCTGTAACCTGTAGAGTTTCTTTCTACTATACACATAGAGTCATAAAATCTATGAGGGAAACTGGGAATCTTAGTACAAGACTTGCACTTTCCAGGTGAGAACTCCAAGGTACATGTTGGGGAGGCCAGAGTTGTTTCTCTGGACCAGGAACCATTTGATAAGTAAGCCAGTATGTTTAGATCCTAATAGTCAAAATCCCTCGAAAGTGACTTGGAACTTCATTTCCTTCGATTGAATCCCCATATCTATAAGACTCTACTGTGTCTGAGTGAGATCATAACACTTCCTTAAGGATTCTCTTCATGACACCAATGTACAATTTCCCCCTTCTATTTTTTTATGCTTGAATATGGTAATAACACTTTTTATAATTACCTTTCTTTTTGGCATTTTTATTGATCTTTTCTTCCAAGTACCCAAAATAACTAAATGCAAAATATATGTCATCCAGATATTTATTCTTGGTCATGATATGCCAAATTAAAAACTTTCCTTCAGCAAAGTGAAATCTGCAGGGAGAGATGGTAGAACAAATGATGGTGTCTGGCAAAGAGCACAGTGGTCTGATGCAGAAACTCCTTTAAGTCTCAGAGTACTCCTTGCGATGAGGTATCTCCATTCTCTCTTTTGTATTTTAAGAAGTTTCTTCTTTTGTTAAATCTTTTATTTATTTACTATTAGATAGAGACAGAGGGGCAGGGGAGATAGAGAAAGAAAGGGGCAGAGAGACACCTACAGCCCTGTTTCACCGCTTAAGAAGCTTTACCTTTGCAGGAGGCACTAGGGGCTTGAATCTAAGTCCCTGCACACTGTAATATGAGTGCTTAAGCAGGTGTGCCACCAGCTGGCCCCTTGAGGATTTTTTTCATATGTCTGTTGAGCCCTTGGATCTCTGCTTTGGAGAATATTCTGCCCAAGTCTTCCCTCCACTTTCTTTTCTTTTTCTTTTTCTTTTTCTTAACCAGAGCAATGATCAGCTCTGGTTTATAATGGTGTAGGGGCTTGAACACCCACCTCCGACTTTTCAATGGGATTATTCATGAACTTTTAAATACTGTAAATAAAAAAAATACAGTCAAGTAACTATAGTTCATAAGGAACATAGATAATGCAATTTCTCTTGTTCTTTTATACACCTATGGAAAAATTAAAATTGTTGTACTAGTCATTTATTTCAGAGAATACCTTTTCCTCTAAATCCCTTGTGAACATACCTTAACCTAATGGATAGATTAACCTTAACCTTAGGAAGGATTTCAGACTCCCTGGTGGTCACTATGTTAATGGCTAAATCTTTTTCTTTCTTTTTTTTTTTTTTTGCCTTCAGGGTTATGCCTAGGGCTTGGCACAGGCACTATAAAACCACAGGTCCTAGAAGACATTTTCCCCATTTTATTGGATAGAACAGAGAGAAATTGAGAGAGAAGGGGAAGATACCGAGGGGAAGAGAAAGATGGACACCTGCAGAATTGCTTTACCGCTTGTGAAGCGACTCCCATGCAGGTGGTGATCTGGGGCTTAAACCAGGATCCTTGTGTGGGACCTTATCCTTCTATGTGTGCTTAACCTGGTTCACTATTGCCGAGCCCCTGCTAGATACTTTTCTTTTTTTTTTAATATTTTATTTATTTGTGAGAAAGATAATAAAGAAAGAAGTAGACATCAGTGCTCCTGGGGATTGAACTTGGGACCTCATGCTTGACAGTCCAATGCTTTATAAACTGCACCACCTCCCAGACCACTACCCCACCTCCCAGACCACTATCCTTTTCTAACTCATATCTCATACTCAACATGTCAATACTTAACTTTTCTTTCTTTTTAAATATATAATTATCTTTATTTATTTATTGGGTAGAGACAGCCAGAAATCAAGATGGCAGGGGGATATAAGGGGAGAAAAAGAGGGACACCTGCAGCCCTTCTTCACCACTTGCAAAGCTTTTCCCCTGCAGGTAGCAGCTAGGAGCTTAAATCTGGACCCTTGCGCATTGTAACATGTGCACTCAACCAGGTGCACCACCACCTGGCACCTAAATCTACTGGCCACTAGGGGTAATAGGGGTAAGTCCTCTTCTATTTATTTATTTTTTCCACCAGAGCACTGAGCAGCTCTGGTTTATTGCAGTGTGAAGGAATTAGGGAATTGAATTTGAGACATTGGATCCTCAGTCATGAAAAGCTCTTTGCGTAACTATTATGCTATCTACCCCCCACTTTAACTCTTTAACTTTCAAGTGCATTTTTTTTTCTCCAGGGTGATTTCTAGGGCTTGGTGCTGGTACTAGGAATCCACGTACTCTTCCTGGTGGCCATTTTTTCCCCATTTTATTGGACAGGACAGAGATAAATTGAGATAGGAAGGAGAGACAGAGAGGGAGAGAGAAGAGAGAAAGACACCTATAGACCTGCTTTGCTGCTTGTGAATTGTCTTCCCTGCAGGTGGGGAGCACAGGCCCTTGCCTTAGTACTTAATGTGTGCTTAATTTGGTGATGGGCCACTGCCTTGCCCAGAGGCACTGCTGCTTTTTTTTTTCTCTTTTTTTCAGAGCACTGCTCAGCTCTGGCTTGAGGTGGTTTAAACCTGGGACTTGCAGGCCTCAGGTGCCAGTCTCTTTGCAAAACCATTATGCTATCCGCCCCCCTTGAGGCATTGCTTTTCAAATCTCCTTCAGGCAAAGAAAACTGAGGGAATTTAAAATTGCATTCATCATTATTCTAGAATCATGGTATTCAGTTTGTTGGCCAATATACAGCATATGACTTTTGAGCAGATAAAATACATCTAGTTAGAAAAAAGACCAGAAAGCTTCATCTGCACTATTCTAGCATTTAGGTTTATGATTAGTCAACAATTTATTTGGCTTTATATGTTAACTCTCTTTTCAGCCACCAGGTTCCAGATGCTAGCATGATGCCAACAGGACTTCCCTGAACAGACAATACCACCAATGTGTCCTGGAGCTCTGATTCCCCAGATCCCGGCTCCACTAGGGAAAGAGAGACAAGCTGGGAGTATGGATTCACCTGTCAATGCCCATGTTCAGTGGGGAAGCAATTACAGAAGCCAGACCTTCCACCTTCTGCATCCCACAATGACTTTGGGTCCATACTCCCAGAGGGTCAAAGAATAGGAAGTTCTGGTGGTGGGAACTGTGTGGAGTTGTACCCCTCTTATCCTATAGTTTTGCCAATGTTTCCTTTTTATAAATAATAAAAAAATGCATCTAGTTAAACCGAGATGTGCAGTAAGTACAACACACTCTCATGTCCAAAGAGTGAGTATAAGAAGAGTGCAAAATATCTTACTAAGGATTCCCTTATTGATGACATGTTGAAATTAAAATCTCTGTGTATGTACTAACAGAACCATTATTAGAACCTTCTTGTGCTCTAACCAATGAACTGCATGTATTGTATAGAATAAAAAATTAAACTTGAAACAAAACTTTCTCCTATGATTATTATAGAAAATTTCAAATCATGTATGTGTTTTCAGCTTTGGTTTTGGTTTCTATTGAACAATGATGCGCTACAATGTTGAACATCAGAGGGAATAACTCCATTCCTTTTTTATGAGTAAAGAATGACAAATACAACTAATAATCGAGAGAGCTTTGCATGTCTGATTCTTCTTCTTCTAGCGTTTGCCCTTCTTCTGTAGCCAGTCAACAGAGTCAGGTTGAAAGCTGTCAGGAGCTGCTTGTTGCTGGCTTTGAAAGTGACTGGGATCCATGTGGATTCAGTCGGCTAGGAAGGATCTTCAGTTTCTCCAATGAATGGGTACTCACGGGATGCACCACGAGAAAGTCGATCCAATACATGTCTGATAATGTGTCCTAGTAGCTGTATGCTATCTCATTTAATCTTTATTGCAGTTCTATGGGGACATTATCATGGTCATGCCCTTTTAGGTCTGTAGAGGGGATTTGGTTCTTTCTGTGTTATATACATTGGGACTTGGATGCTCTACAGTTGGTTCCCATGGATGGCAGAATACACAAGTGCTTCCTAAGACACAGGTGTCATGTGCAATTCCTTTACTGAATCTATCTTTTTTCTCACAGTTACTGCATCATGATTTATTCCCCAACACTCTTTGCTTTCAGTTATGATCTCATTTTCTATTTGTAAATAAAGCAAGAATCTCTATAACTACTTCAAAATCTATTTTCATAACTACCAAAAAGAAAAGAAAGTGATAAAAATGTGAGGATTCTACCCAAAGTTTTATCTTGTCATAGTAACACACACACACACACACACACACACACAAACAGGCTGCCTCTCATATTCTCATACATAGCACATCACTTTTTCCAGGTTCTATAGCTATTTACAGTACAATGATCTCCAAAGCTAGCTGAAAGGTGAAAATAACATGTGGACACAGTAATAGTGCTAAAAATTTTATTTCTAAAGGATAGCATTGGAAACCAGCATGCCATCACAGAATAAACCCAGTTCAACTGATTTCTCCCTCAATTTAGAATGTATTGTTGCTTTAATTCACCAGATCACACTTATCCCATTGATATGTTCCTTTTAGAACATGAAAACTGAGTGAGGCCAATGTTTGCTGGAACCTCACCTCTCCAGAGCGCTACCTCATTAGGGAAAGACAGAAACAGGCTGGGGATATGGATCAACCTGATGATAATTATACAGCAGCAATTCAGAAGCCAAAACTCTCACCTTATGCACCCCAAAAAGAAATTTGGTCCATACTCCCAGAGGGGTAAGTGATAGGGAAACATGGCCAGAGAGCTCTGAGTATCAATTCTACTAGAACCTGAAGCCTTTGTTACCAGGAATCTTTGTTTTTATACCATCACAGAGTTGGCAGTCAGCTGACTTCACGTGTGGAATGACAACCCTTCAGCTTCATTACTCGGGTGAGACCTTTCCTTTTATAGTACACTCTAATTTCATCTCAGGTGGTTCACTTTATAACAAAGTCCCAAAACCTAGATATACACCAGTTTCTGTGAGAGAGAGCATATGTTCACACGTATCCATAAACTACTGCGAAATATATACCTGAAAGCAGAAGTACACTAGAGTTTGCAGTGAATACCTCCCTAACACTTCCTCTCCACTATTCCAACCTTTGGGTCCATGACTGCTCAACAATTTGTTTGGCTTTGTATGTTAACTCTCTTTTCAATCACCAGGTTCCAGATGCCATCAGGATGCTAGCCAGGCTTCCCTGGATTGAAGACCCCACCAATGTGTCCTGGAGCTCAGCTTCCCCAGAGACACACCCTACTAGGGAGAGAGAGAGGCAGACTGGGAGCATGGACTGACCAGTCAACGCCCATGTTCAGCCTGGAAGCAATTACAGAAGCCAGACCTTCTACCTTCTGCAACCCTCAATGACCCTGGGTCCATGCTCCCAGAGGGACAGAGAATGGGAAAGCTATCGGGGGAGGGGGTGGGATATGGAGATTGGGTGGTGGGAATTGTGTGGAGTTGTACCCCTCCTACCCTATGGTTTTGTTAATTAATCCTTTCTTTAAAAAAATTTTTTTAAAAAAGAACAAACACGTCATCACAGACCCCTGCAAGCATCAACCCGACTTTGACCTAGCACGTTATGATTGGGCCCTCCTCAATCGCTATCAAACAGGCCATGGCCGGTGTGCCACTGTGTTCCATCGCTGGGGAGCCAGAGATGAACCGAACTGCCCCTGCAGCTACAGACAGACTATGACCCACATAGTCAACGACTGCCACCTCTCCAGATTCAAAGGAGGTTTCGAAACTTTACATCAGGCTCAACCTGACACTGTTGACTGGCTACGGAAGAAGGGCAAACTCTAGAAGAAAGAAGAAGACCATCATAGAAAGAGAATCAGATCTGGAAAAAACCAGAGGAAGTCAGGCAGTTTCTCCTATCTGAGTGATAAGAATAAAAAAGACACTTGGAAGTTGTATCAGGTGCAAATGTGACTTAGAAAGGAAGTAAAGGCAGGACTGCTGTATCTGTGGCCTTGAGAGAACTATTGCATTTTTCCAGTGGAGAGGATGAGGACAGAACTCCGGTGATTAGAACACTGTAGAATTATACTCCTATAATTTTATTTTTTATTTTTATTAGTGATTTAATATTGATTTACAAAATTATAAGATAAAGGGTATGATTCCACACCTTTGCCACTACTAGAGTTTTGTGTCCTCATTCCCTCCACTGGAAACTGCACTAGTTCTCCCAAGATCAAAGATGTGGGTTGACTATTATTTCTATAACTATCTATCTATACTTCTATATATTTGCTTATTTTCTTAAATAATCCTGCTTTCTATTCCTTTCTAAGTCACACCTACTATTTCTGAGCGTACTTCCTCCCACCACCCACACCAATTTTTCTGTTTCTGAATTGGATCTCTGGAGTTGGAGTTCAGAGCTCTCTGGTCATCTACCCCCTATCTTTTCTCCCCTGCTGGAAGTATGGAACAAAATTCTTTATGGGGTGCAGAAAGTAGAAGGTCTGGCATCTGTAATTGCTTCTCCACTGAACATGGACATTGACAGGATGATCCAACCCCCTGTTTCTAGCTTTCCTTAGTGTAGCCCTATTATATTATGATTTTATAAATAAATATTAAATCTCTAATAAAAATAACTGAGTGATGGGGATTCACTTCTCTCATACAATGTAAGTGCTAGGCAATACAGTTAGTGAATGAAATGTAGGACAGAATCGTCCCTTTGAATTTAAACTGTTATTTTTCTCTATTATGTTTCTTGGCAAACACATGAATTATAATTTGTCCAAGGTAAATAAGCATTGATATTACCTTTCAGACACTCTTGTAAGTACCGCTGACTTGTTCTAGGCCTATCACACGAGAAAATTTTCATAAAAGAGATTTTATCTGGGTATCATCTGTGGTGAGCTCAAAGAATTCATGAGTTTAGTCATTATTCTTCAAAGAGCAATTGAGTGATCTTATGTGCCAAGTAGTATTCCTAGTGCTAAGAAATTTTTAGCCATTTGCTCATTTTCTAAAAGTAAACTGCCAACCTGTCTATAATACTTTGTGAGAACGATGGTGCTTATACTGAGGAGTGGAGGTAAGAACAATGCAGAACATGGGTGGTGGGTGTGGTATGAGGCTATACCCCTAATAACTTACAATCTTGTAAATGAACAAAAAATAATGTTAAAAGAAGAAAACCAATAAATTGTCAGATATATTATGGATATTATCCCTATGGGGCCAAGTGAATACATTTTAGTATATTGTTATGATTGTTTTATCTTTATGACTAGGAAAAAGAGGGGACAGAGACTAGGAGTAAAATGAATGTTGCAAAAAAATATGACACCTGATGATTCCTGCTGCAGAGAGCAGTGCAGAAGAGTAGGAAGGAGCTTGAGAGGAGGCATGACACAGATACTGCCAAGACTTGGGTAGAGAAGGATTAGTGAAGCTGAAATGGCAGCTTGTTGCTTTTTGTCTTTTAAACCATTTCTGTTTTAAACTATCTGACATAAATGTAGACAAGAGAGCTAATGTGTTTATGAACTAGTGTGTATCAAATGTCAGAATCCTCCTGCTCTTTTGGTAGTTTCACTGCCTAACTTTCAAAAAGTGTTCTAAAAGCACTGATCTTGTTCAACCCTCTTATTTTTTTTAAATATAAAATTAACCTTAGAGGAGGATCACTATGTTTCCTGGTGAAAGCTTTTTGTCCTTTACTCACTGCAAATGTCCCTCTTTAACTTTGAATTCTTAATCTAGAGTTTATTATATTTGCTGGTGCCAACATGAGAGACTCTTTATCTATATCAACTTTGGACCTTTTTTTCTTCTTTTTCCTCAAGGTACTTTATGACCCAGCCTGCCTTCTGGATCAGGAAGATACTGGAAGCTAAAAACACACAAAGCCTGGCTTTGTTATCACCAGACTGTGCTGAAGGACTCTAGTCCTAACTGTGTCCCCAACCTGTGCCCCTGTCACGTGCTCCTCAGTGTACTCATTTTCCCAGCTCTTAGCCTCTAGCCAGAGAATGGAAGGAAGCAGCAGCTGCTTGGATCTAGCTTCCTACACGTGGAGGTGAATGGCTGTGTCATGTCATGTGGGGGAGGCATACTCTACTTCAGCAGGTTTGTCTCAGGGTTTGCAGACAGTTCTGAGCCCTGAGGGTGTGGTCCTTGTCACCACTGGGACACTAGGCAGTCAGCCTTTGGAGCTAGACTGTTAATGTCTCCCATCACTCTTGGCTCAGGTGTGATCATCTGCCCACCTCACATCTCCGTTCACACAGCTGACGCTTACAAACAGCTCTCCTGATAATGGAGGCAGGGTTTAGTCATGCTATATTTTGTAAAAGTTAAAAATGTATTTTCAAGTATTTGGGAGAACACATAATGACTTTATTTTCATTATTAAATAAGATACCCTCAATATAGGAATTGTCACACCTAGGGACATCTAATCTTTGGCAAGGGTGCCCAGATTATTAAATGGGGAAAGGAGAGTCTCTTCAACAAATAATGTTGGAAAAACTGAGCTAAAACATGCACAAGAATGAAACTGAACCACCATATTTCACTAAACACAAAAAGCAAACTTCAAATGGATCAAGGACTTGGATGTTAGACTAGAAACTATCAAATATCTTGAGGAAAATATTGGCAGAACTCCTTTCCATCTAAATTTTAAAGGCATCTTCAATGATATGAATATAATTATGAAGACTAAACAATGGGACTAAACCTAATTAAAAATCTTCTGCACAGCAAAAGATACCACCACCCAGACTCCTTATAGAATGGGAGATCTTTACATGTCATACATAAAATAAGATGCTAATAACTAAAATATATTAAGAGCTCATCAACTTCAGCAACAAGGAATCAAATGACCCCATCCAAAAATGGGGAGAGGACATGAACAGAATATTCACAATGGAAGAAATCCAAAAAGCCAACAAACATATGAGAAAATGCTCTAAGTCACTGATAGTAAAAGAAATAGAAATAAAAACAATAGTGAGATACCAATTCACTCTTGTGAGAATATCATATATCAGAAAAGGTAGCAACAACAGGTGCTAGAGAGTTTGTGGGGACAAAGGAACCCTCCTGCACTGCTGGTGGGCATGTCAGTTGACCCAACCCCTGTAAAGAATAGTCTGGAAAATTCTCAGAAGGCTAGGAGTAGACTTCTCCTATGACCCTGCAATTCCTCTCCTGGGTATATATCCCAAGGAACCAAACATAGCCATCCAAAAAGATTTGTGAATACTTATGTTCATAGCAGCAAAATTTGTAATAGCCAAAACTGGAAAGCAACCCAAGTGTCCAACAACAAATGAGTGATTGAGAAAGCTGTGGAATATATACACAATGGTATACTACTAAGCTATTTAAAAAAGTGAATTCACTTTCTTCACCGCATCTTGAATGGAGCTTGAAGGACTAACATAAATTTAGATAAGTCAGAAATAGAAGGATGGATATGGGATTATCTCACTCATAAACAGAAGTTGAAAAATAAGAACAGAAGGGAAAACACTAAGCAGAACTTGGACTGGCGTTGGTGCATTGCACCAAAGTAAAAGACTCCCGGGGAGGGTGGGGGTAAGGGTTCAGGTCCTGGACCATAATGGCAGGGGAGGACCTAGTAGAGGTTGAATTGTTATGTGGAAAACTGAGAAATGTTGCACATGTACAAACAATTGCATTTTAATATAAACTCTAAGCCACTAATCCTTCAATAAAGAAAATTTTAAAAAATTCAATAAATAAATTTTTAAGAAAGAAAGAAATTCCCACAGAATTGGCAAAATAGCTCATTTGCATAGTGTGTTGACATGTGCATACCCAGGTTCAAGTCCAGCTTCCACTGCACTGAAGGAAGCTTCTGTGTTGTGATGCCGCTCTCATTGTCTCTGAGAAAAGCCTCTTTTCACCTAAAAATGAAACAAATGTGACAAATAATGAAAGATACTGAGAAAAAGCAAGCTTGAACTATAATTCTACTACTCAGAGAAAACCACTGCTAATATTTTGTGAGATTCTTTGTGAAATATTAATTTCTATAGTATAGTCATTTCTTTAATTGGGATGTTACTAAATGTGCTTTCTAACATTATGTATTAGCCTGTGAGACCATGTGTGTGTGTGTGTGTGTGTGTGTGTGTGTGTGTGCGCACGCTTGCGTGCAATGTTTTTTAGTGATTTCTTCTAGAACTTAAAATTTTCCTTGAAAGAAAATTATTTAGGACAACTTTATATTATTAATCCACCAAAATCATAAAATTTGGTGTCCACTATTTATTTGGGGCTGTTACATACCTAGTAACATTGTTTTTGTTTTATTTATAAAAAGGAATCAGTGACTAAACCATAGGATAAGAGGGGTACAACTCCACACAGTTTCCACCACCAGATTTCCATATCCCATCCCCTCCCCTGATAGCTTTCCTATTCTTTAACCATCTGGGAGTATGGACCAAAGGTCATTGTGGGATGCAAAAGGTAGAAAGTCTGGCTTCTGTAATTGCTTCCCCACTTAACATGGGCATTGACAGGTTGATCCATACTCCCAGCCTGCCTCTCTCTTTCCTTATTGGGGGGATTTGTATTTTTACATATTTTTTTTTCCTCTAGGGTTATTGCTGGGGCTCGGTCCCTGCACTATGAATCCACTCCTCCTGGAGGCCATTTTTTCCCATTTTATTGCCCTTGTTATAGCTTTTGTTGTTGGGTAGGAAAGAGAAATCGAGAGAAGAGGGGAAGATGAAGAGGAGGAGAGAAAGATAGACATCTGTAGACTTGTTTCACCACTTGTGAAGCAACTCCCCTGTAGGTGGGGATCTGGGAGCTCCAACTGGGATCCTTACAAAGCCCTTGTGCTTGCGCCATATGTGCTAATCCGCTGCACAACCGCCCAGCCCCCTGTTTATTTAACATAAACATTTTTTAAATCAAATAATACAGTGCTTGCAAGAAAAGTGATTGTTATCTTTTCACACCCAACATTGGATCATCTCCTGATACTGATAACTGAACTTTTTGTTTCTGTTTTTAAGCACCAGGAAACACCTTTAAATTATATATATATATATATATATATATATATATATATATATATATATATATATATAATAGATATATATATCTTTCCAAGATTTTCTAACCAGAGCACTACTCAGTTCCTCCTTATGGTAATTGTGTTGATAGAACCTGGGACCTCTGGTGCCTCAGGAATGAAAGTCTATTGCATAAACCACTGTGCTATCCACCACCCCCCATCCTCTAAGATCTCATTTGAACATATCCACTTTTTTTTTTCGATAGTGGTATCTTTTATATTGCCATACTGTCCAAATTAGAACAAGTATACCCATGACTACCAGCATGAATACCTTAGGTAGATCTGAAGCTTAGAAAAGAATTATGAACTAAATTGCAAAATTTAGAACTTATTACAAATTTTATACAGATGATAATTGAAGCAAGCACTGTGGGTGAAAAAGTTAGGGGGCTGTTCAGAATGGAAGGAAAAGGGCTTTGACATTTAAGTGTTAGCAGAGAGGAGTTGGCAAAAGATGGAGACTTTTTTAACTCTCAGCATCTGAAGATGAGTTGGGGGGAATAGTAGAGGTGATATTGAACCTCACACCTAAAACAAAGGTTCTTGTTTCAGGATTCCTGGCAGATGACATCCAGCCTGTGCTTTGGTACTTGCAGTGCTAGACTATTTCAAATGTTGAGACAGTCTTATACTGAGCTGAATTGTTCCTCTGTGATATTCTGGGCCCTATTTTTCTTTTTCATGCATTACACATCTATTCTGCTTTTATTGTTTCCTTCACAATATTTCTCAAAATAGTATGTGATAGTTCAATGCCCAGTGCATACAGTGCTGTCAACCATTAACCTATACAATCTTGCTTTTATGATGTCTATTTCATGGTTACTCACAGAGAAGCCTTGAAAGCCAAGCAGCATAGATGCTAATGTTAGCATTGATTCCTTCTAGCCATGTCCTGTCATCTTAATACCAAATTCTTTATTTTTTCTTAGCACAGTGACAAGTAGTATGTGCTCACTAAAGATTTATGTAATGCTGAAATTATGATGATAACAACAATGAATCCAATGATCTCCATCAGCTGCCAATGTTAACCTTGTTAGCTTTCTTTAGGTTGAAATGATCTGAGTCAAGATTCCTGATTCCCTCTAGTCTGAGGTCACAGTAAAGAGGGACTACTCTTTAAATTAATCACCTCCTCAAGTTTGAGGACAGAGTTCACTAAATAGAAAACTAGTAGAAATATTTATGGGATAGGCGATTATACCTACCTACCCAGGTTGCCCTTCCTTAAGTATGAAAATAATAGCTAAAATCATCTACTAATAACCCTATTACAAACACCTCTTGTGTTGTTGTGCAGGCCACGGAGAAGAGAGAGAGGAGGTCCGGAGCAAAGAGGGAACACAAATCTTTATTTGCACTGGCACCTCAGAGTTGGGTGCTAGAGAAGCAGGTTGGGCCACGTGGAGGTAGCGAAAATGGTCGCCTCACTGCATCTGAACACCAAAGTGAAGCACTGGCAAAAGAGCGAGGTCCTCTAGGAAGAAGAAGGGCTTTTATAGGAGCAGCTTTCGTGAGAATGGGAAGGGGAAGGAGTAACCATAGCACTCCAGGATAGGATAATAACTCTCATGAGAATGGGAGGGGGGAGGAGTGACCAAAGCACTCCAAATAGAACTAGACAATGCCCTGAGGGCATAACATGGCGAAACAGGCACTCCGAGAATGTCCCAACTCTCCAGGGAACTAGCAGTAGCCTGAGGGGACAACATGGCAGATGTGACTGTATCTGCACAATTTCCCAGCACTCTAGTAGACTGTATGGTATTCCCAAGGGTTCCTACACATACACCCACAATCCAGCTATGGCAATCTGTACCCACCTTGTCCCTCTCTGACCTTGATTGCCTATAGTTCTGCCTGTTGATGACTCACTGTTGTTATGAACCATGATGAGGTCACCAGAGTCTATGAAAAGCAGTTTTCTTAGAATACCTCAAACATCTGCTGCCCCATATTCAAGGACAAGATTTTCCTTCATAATACATGAATCATGTGGATCTGAACACTTTTATCCTATCACTCATCAATGTTTCCTAGACATATTTATTGATTCTTGTTCCCAATTTCTTCTTGCTACAGTTCAAACCTGTCAAAGAAATTTGTTATGTGTGTGGACAGGGGTAGCAGAGGTTATTACACAACTTTGAACTTTTTCTTTACTATTTTCTATTTTTTTTGTCTTGCTATGGCCCCTGCCCTCATCAGAGTTCCATATCTTAGTTATATAACAAAAAATATAGGTTCATGAATGGGACAGACTGTTAGAGGGCAGGTGAGAGTTGACAGATTAAAAAAAAAGTTTATATTGCCTAAAATGCTCCATTAAGAAACTTCCATGGTAGGGGAGGTAGCACAATGATTAAATAAAGAGATTCTCATGTCTCAAGCTCCAAAGTCCCAGGTTCAATCCCCTGCACCACTATAAGCCAGAGCTGACCAGTGCTCTGTGAAATAAATAAATAAATAAATAAACAAACAAACAAACCAAAAAATGGGGGAGAAAGGAACTTCCATAAGATGGTGGAGCTATATGGTACTGCCTCTCCCCGATTTCTGTCTCTTTACCAGAAAAAAAGAAAAATGATGAAAAGTCAGTCAGAGAGACATAAACTTGTAACTATGCATGGCTTTAATACCTATAAATAAAATGTAGTTTCCGAATACCTCACTATGACTACATAGATAGCATAATGGTTATACAAAAGACTTTCATGTTTGAGGCAACCAGGTTTAATCCCTTGCACTACCATTTGCAGAGCTGAGCAGTACTCTGGTAAAAATAAAATCAAATGATAAAAATACTCCAGTAAAAAATATTACTTAAAGTTGGACCTTGTCCATGTTAAAATGACTGTATCTTGAGTGAGATGGTGATTATACAATGTTATACATTTGTCACAACTCACAGAAATGTTCATTGAAAAAAGCCCCAAGAAACCTTTACAATATTTGCATTTAAAGCTAAGCTGTTCAGGTTTCAAGTATGTCAGATTTTGACTGGTAACCCACACTCAAGACATTTGTTGCATTGATTTGGCAGTTCTGAAAAGACCGAATTTTCAAATTTTGCTTCCCACTAAACATTCATCTATTTGCTATTGATAATAAAACATGAATTAGTTAACAGCCTTTTAAAACATAAATAGATTAAACCCAGTAATTCCAGGAAGACTAGAGGACAAAGAACAGTTCACCACAAAAAAGGGCCGGGGGCCTCTTATCTGAACTATGATAATTCTGCTTGGCTGCCCTTTATCTCCTCTATTCTCTGTGCTGCAGGCTTTTCGGTGTTCAAACAGTAGGTTCATATAGACTTTGTCACACAGTAGTTACTAAGAACACCCTATCCTGGATTTATGTGGTATCATGTGCTCTTGCTCAATCCTGTTAATTCCTCTTTGCAAGAGACTGGATTCTGAGTACTTCCTTCCCAGTTAGAAGGAGCCTAGAGCATCTCATCTCCTTGGCTTTTCATCTTTTTGGTCGCATGGTTATGATGTCATTATTTCTGAACTGCCTGTTCCATTTCCAAATCCTTCCTGCAGCATGAATCCATCTCTGAAGCTGCATCTTCTCACAAAAGTGGGTGATTCATTCTTTCCTCTGCATGGATGTGTGTCCTGTGGGCCTTTGGATTCTGGGCAACTCAGACACCCTGGACATCACAGATCCTCTGAGTGAAAATTCAACAGCCTGGTTGTACATATCTGCATCCACTCAGCTCTTACAAGAAAAAGTACATTCTCAGTCACACTTCTAGTGTACTATAGTTTTATACCTTCAGCAGCTTCTGGTTTTATGGGGGAGTCAGTGGTCAAATACACACTATATCAAAACCTGAGCTACAGAGTGAGATAATGGTTTCATGTGGCATATACTGAGTGGTAGGATAAAGTAATGATGTCATGGGGAAGGAATGGTTATGTGAAACCATTGTAAAAGAATTTAATCAGATGAAAGATCATTTTAGGTGTATACAACCTTAGATGCAAAGGTTCTGAGGCCTAAAAGAACTGTGTGCAACTAGAAATGAGTCAAGCACAGCCAAGGATAATTTTGTGAACTGAGGTAAGAAAGGCAGCAGAGTAAAGCCCAGAGATCCCTAGAGGAGTCTGAGCAAGAATTGTTCATTGGGTCAAATTTGGGTTAGGAGGAGAGGGTGATGATATTACACTTTAGGACATGGAGCAAGTTAAAAATAAGCATGATCTTGTTTGGGAGATTTAACGTGCCTAAGTGAACTGGAAAGGTTTATCTACCGCTGTATTTATAAGTGGTTTTGTGAGAAGTGGCTTCCTCAGATAGAATTACTACCTACAGGGTAAACAGGGGACAACTGTGAGTGGCCCATGTGCCCATGAATAGATGCCACAATATCTTCTTCTGGGGTCTCATTTCTTTCAGTGAAGCCAGCTACTCTGGCTTGATTATAGGAAAGGGATTCACAGTTTGTTTTCCATCACTTTGCAGTTGTGTTAAAAAAAAATAAATAAAAACCTCTGTGTCCAACTGTTTAAATTTTCAGTAGCAGCTCTTAAGTGGATGGAAGGTATGCAGATTTCAGGTGCATGAGCTGAAGGGAAGCACTGATTTATTTCAGCAGTTTGAACTTGGAATTTATTCCCTCTTTGCTCCATCCTTTTGTCCTCGTTCTCTTTCTTTCCTCCCCAAGCTCCTTAGTTCTCCCTTCTCTCTTCTCTGATTTCTCTGCCACATTCCCTTCTTTTTTCTCTCTCTTTACAACTCCCTCCCAGTCACACACACATAAGTAGATACATACTCATGGACACACAATACCCCCCTCCAACACACACACACACACACACACACACACACACACACACACACACACACACACACACACCTCTACCGTGTAGCCCTGGCTCTCAAAGTAAAATAAGCTTAAAATCAGCTGTGTGTGTGTGTGTGTGTGTCTTCTTTCTTTCTTTTTTTTAATTAGGGATTTAATATTAATTTACAAAATTATAAGATACCAGGGGTATAATTCCACACTGCTCCTACCACCAGTTCTGTGTCCTCATTCCCTCCACTGGAAACTTCAGTACTCTTCCCAAGGTCACAAATATAGGTTGACTATTATTTCTATAACTATCTATATTTATATATATATGAGCCCATGTTTTTCTGCGATTCTGCCTTCTCTTCCTTTCTAAGTCACACCTATGCCTATTACTACTTATGAATGCCCTTCCTTTTTTCCTCTTATTTCTCTGGGTCCTGATGGAATTGGAATTAGAGCCCTCTGGTAATCTTCCCCTAACATTTCTCCCCCTCTGGGAGTAAGAACCAAAATTATTTTTGGGGTGCAGAAGGTGGGATTTCTGGCTTCTGTAACTGCTTCTCCACTGGATATGGATGTTGGAAGGTCAATCCATACCCTTAGCCAGTTAAAACCGGCTTTGACAGTGCCTGGCGGTGGCAGACCTAGTTGAGTGTACACACTGCTGTGCTCAGGATCTGGGTTCCAGGCCCCATACCCTACCAGTAGGGGAATGTTTCAAGAGTGTTGAAGCAGGTCTTCAGGTAGCTATCTATTCCTCTCCTTCTCTGTCTCCCCCTCCTTTTTAAGTTTCCTTCAATTAAAATAGAAAGAAAAAAAGAGGAAAAAATGGTCATCAGGAGTGGTGGATTGATTGACAGTTCCAGCACTCAGCAACAGTGATAACCCTGGTGGCAAAAAAAAAAAAAAAAGAAAAGAAAACTAAAGAAAGAAAGGAAGGAAGAAAGAAATAAAAGAGAAAGAAAGAAACAAACAAAAAAAGCTTTGACTCTTTTCATATTATTAATTAATTAAAAAACGTTATTGGGGGTAAGTGGTTGTGCATATGTGTCTGCAAGGCACTTACTCTCTCAAGCTTGTTCCTTCCCCATCATAATACACCAGGCCCAAGCACCCCTCCATTTCATCCTCCTCCCTCCTTGTTCTAATCTGTAGATGGAACTTCAGAAGCTTTGAGCCTTTTCCTTTTAAGCTAATCTCAAAAGATGGTGCTCATAATGTGCTTCAGCCTGTGGCAGGCTATTATGCAGGTGAGTACATAATAAGACATTTGTATCAGCCCATCAGTGTGTGGACAACCGGAAGGGGAAAACTGTATTGCTTATACAGATGAGAAGAAACTAGAAACAGACGTTTCGACGTGTTTCAAGTTTACAAACAAAATAGTGGGATCAAAGCCTTTTTAATCTTCTCTGAGCATTGCTGGTCAAGTAGATTTGCTAAGCTACTGGTGCCAGTAGGTTCCTGGCAGAGAAATTAGACCTATAGGCTGGAAGAGCTACATGTCTGTCATGTCACAGGGTCTTGTAGTGAGATATTATTTTCAAGTTCACAGATTCCATTTTACCTTTAGTACTTTTTCTGTTGCTTTCTATTAATTGAGATGGTATTACAGTTATTCCTAGAGTGAATGAATTAATGAAATAAAGATAAACCCAGCTTATATTTCAAGGGTGTGTGTGTGCGTGTGTGAATGAGAGAGAGAGGGAGACAGAGACTTTTTTTTCTTTATTTTGTCAGATGTGCTTTCCTGGGATTTGGAGACAAAAATAATAAAAGTTTTCTATAACAACTTTTAGGGTAAGGGTAGATAGTTTAATGGTTATGCAAAGAGAGTGTTATGCCTGAGACTGTAAAGTCCCAGGTAAAATCTCCTGCTCCACTATAAACCAGAGCTGAGCAGTGCTCTGTCAAAAAAAAAAAAAAAAAAAAGCCTCTTAGAGGCAAGGTTGTTATTTTTTTTCCTCATTTAGATAGATAGAAAGTCAGAGAAGGAGAGAGAGAGAGAGAGAGAGAGAGAGAGCAATAATGAAGTTTCCACTGGTGGCACTATGGTACTCCAAAGTTGCACCTGGGATTCAAATGTGGGCCCTACAATGGCAAGGCTTCCACTCTATCTAGTGAGCTAGCTGTCTAGCCCGTAGGCGAAGCTGTTAATTTAAAAAACAACAACAAACAATTTTGAGGGGGCCAGGTGGTGGTACACCGGGTTAAGGGCATACAGTACAAAGTTACAAAGCACCAGGACTGGCTCAAGGAACCAAGTTCGAGCCCTGACTCCCCACCTGCAGGGGAATCATTTCACAAACAAGAAGTGAAGTAGGTCTGCAGGTGTCTATCTTTCTTTCCTCTTCTCTGTCTTCCTCTTCTCCCTCAATTTCTCTCTAACCTATCCAAAAACAACAACAGCAACAGCAACAATGGAAAAAATGACCTTCAGGAGCAGTAGATTAGTAAAGCCCCAGCAATAATCCTGGAAGCACTACTACTACTATTACTAATAATAAAAGTAATAAAAAATAAAAAAATAAAAAATAATTTAAACTTCCTTAAAAAAAAAAAGTAATAATAATGATAAATTAAACCTAACTTTTAGATACATATTTCTGTGTGATGGTCTGAGAATACAAACAAGCATAAAATACTATAAAATATGCATAAACATTTTTTTCCTATACAATAAATATCACTAGAGAAAAATCATCACCACACAAAATTAATTTATCTCATGGTAGGGATGATAAAATTATCTATTGTTGGAGCTGGGTGGTGGCTTACCTGGTTAAGCACACATGTTATAATGTGCAAGGACCCTGGTTTAAGTCCCCAGTTGCCACCTGCAGGGAAAGCTTCACAAGTGGTAAAGCAGTGCTGCAGGTGTCTCTCTGTCTCTCTTCCTCTGTATGCCCCCCTTCCCTCTTGATTTCTGGCTTTCTCTATCCAATAAATAAATAAAGATAAAACAAATTTTAAAAAGAAAAAATATATGTATTGTTAGATATTTAGAATATTTGAAGTCGTATTTTGTCAAAGGCTTTCTCTGCATCTATTGATATGACCATGTGGTTTTTGGTCTTGCTTTTGTTGATGTGGTGGATCACATTGATTGATTTACGTATATTAAACCAACCTTGCATGCCTGGGATAAACCCCACTTGGTCATGATGAATAATTTTTTTGATATACTGCTTTGACAAAATACAACATCCCTTTATGATCAAAACACTACAAAAAATAGGAATAGATGGAAAATTCCTGAAGATAGTGGAGTCTATATATAGCAAACCTACAGCCAACATCATACTCAATGGTGAAAAACTGGAAGCATTTCCCCTCAGATCAGGTACTAGACAGGGCTGCCCACTATCACCATTACTATTCAACATAGTGTTGGAAGTTCTTGCCATAGCAATCAGGCAGGAGCAAGGAATTAAAGGAATACAGATTGGAAGAGAAGAAGTCAAACTCTCCTTATTTGCAGATGACATGATAGTATACATGGAAAAACCTAAGGAATCTAGCAAGAAGCTTTTGGAAATCATCAGGCAATACAGTAATGTGTCAGGCTATAAAATTAACATTCAAAAGTCAGTGGCATTCCTCTATGCAAACACTAAGTTAGAAGAAATTGAAATCCAGAAATCAGTTCCTTTTTCTATAGCAACAAAAACAATAAAATATCTAGGAATAAACCTAACCAAAGAAGTGAAAGACTTGTATACTGAAAATTATGAGTCACTACTCAAAGAAATTGAAAAAGACACAAAGAAGTGGAAAGATATTCCATGCTCATGGGTTGGAAGAATTAACATCATCAAAATGAATATATTACCCAGAGCCATCTACAAATTTAATGCTATCCCCATCAAGATCCCAAGCATATTTTTTAGGAGAATAGAACAAATGCTACAAATGTTTATCTGGAACCAGAAAAGACCTAGAATTGCCAAAACAATCTTGAGAAAAAAGAACAGAACCGGAGGCATCACACTGCCAGATCTCAAACTATATTATAGGGTCATTGTCATCAAAACTGCTTGGTACTGGAACATGAACAGACACACTGACCAGTGGAATAGAATTGAGAGCCCAGAAATGAGGCCCCACACCTATGGACATCTAATCTTTGACAAAGGGGCCCAAACTATTATATGGGGGAAACAGAGTCTCTTCAACAAATGGTGTTGGAAACAATGGGTTGAAACATGCAGAAGAATGAAGCTGAATCACTGTATTTCACCAAATACAAAAGTAAATTCCAAGTGGATCAAGGACTTGGATGTTAGACCAGAAACTATCAGATACTTAGAGGAAAATATTGGAAGAACTTTTTTCCACATAAATTTTAAAGACATTTTCAATGAAACGAATCCAATTACAAGGAAGACTAAGGCAAGTATAAACCTATGGGACTACATCAAATTAAAAAGCTTCTTCACAGCAAATGAAACCACTACCCAAATCAAGAGACCCCTCACAGAATGGGAGAAGATCTTTACATGCCATACATCAGATAAGAGTTTAATAACCAACATATATAAAGAGCTTTCCAGACTCAACAACAAGACAACAAATAACCCCATCCAAAAATGGGGGGAGGACATGGACAGAATATTCACCACAGAAGAGATCCAAAAGGCCGAGAAACACATGAAAAAATGCTCCAAGTCTCTGATTGTCAGAGAAATGCAAATCAAGACAACAATGAGATATCACTTCACTCCTGTGAGAATGTCACACATCAGAAAAGGTAACAGCAGCAAATGCTGGAAAGGGTGTGGGGTCAAAGGAACCCTCCTGCACTGCTGGTGGGAATGTCAATTGGTCCAACCTCTGTGGAGAACAGTCTGGAGAACTCTCAGAAGGCTAGAAATGGACCTACCCTATGACCCTGCAATTCCCCTCCTGGGGATATATCCTAAGGAACCCAACACATCCATCCAAAAAGATCTGTGTACACATATGTTCTTGGCAGCACAATTTGTAATAGCCAAAACCTGGAAACAACCCAGGTGTCCAACAACAGATGAGTGGCTGAGCAAGTTGTGGTATATATACACAATGGAATACTACTCAGCTGCAAAAAATGGTGACTTCACCGTTTTCAGCCGATCTTGGATGGACCTTGAAAAATTCATGTTGAGTGAAATAAGTCAGAAACAGAAGGATGACTATGGGATGATCTCACTCTCAGCCCGAAGTTGAAAAACAAGATTAGAAAAGAAAACACAAGTCGAACCTGAAATGGAATTGGAGTATTACACCAAAGTAAAAGACTCTGGGGTGGGTGGGTGGGTGGGGAGAATACAGGTCCATGAAAAATGATGAATGAAATAGTGGGGGTTGTATTGCTAAATGGGAATCTGGGGAATGTTATGCATGTAAAAAAAAAAAAAAGAAGTAGAAACGCAAAGCAGAAATTGACTGAGTTTGGAGTATGGCACCAAAGTAAGAAAGCAGAAGTACACTAGAGTTTGCAGTGAGTACCTCCCTAATACTTCCTCTCCACTTTTCCAAGCTTTGGGTCCATGATTGCTCAACAATTTGTTTGGCTTTGTATGTTAACTCTCTTTTCAGTCACCAGGTTCCAGGTGTCATCAGGATGCCGGCCAGACTTCCCTGGATTGAAGATCCCACCAATATGTCCTGGAGCTCAGCTTCCCCAGAGACCCATCCTACTAGGGAAAGAGAGAGGCAGACTAGGAGTATGGACCGACCAGTCAACGCCAATGTTCAGCGAGGAAGCAATTACAGAAGCCAGACCTTCTACCTTCTGCAACCCTCAATGACCCTGGGTCCATGCTCCCAGAGGGATAGAGAATGGGAAAGCTATCGGGGGAGGGTGTGGGATATGGAGATTGGGCGGTGGGAATTGTGTGGAGTTGTACCCCTCTTACCCTATGGTTTTGTTAATTAATCCTTTCTTTAATAAAAAAAAATTTAAAAAAAAAGAATATTTGAAGTCATTCATTCTCATAAAAAATAATGTAGTGAACAATCTCCTATGTAAACCTTTGTGTATACAGGCTTATTCCCCAAGGATGCATTAAAAAAAAAGAAATATTTTATTGAGGGGGTTAATGCTTTACAGTACAGTCATTGATAGATGAGTACAATTTCTTTCTTTCTTTTTTTACCAGAGCACTGTTCAGCTCTGGCTTGTTGTGGTGCGGGGATGAACTTGGGACTTTGGAGCCTCAGGCATGAGAGTCTGTTTGCATAATAACCATTATGCTATCTACCCTCTCTGCCCGTAGATGTTATTGTTGTTGTGTTGATATCGTCATTGTTAGATA